>NW_027187022.1:65000-106075 GCF_028583685.1 Petaurus breviceps papuanus | reverse complement strand
CTATCTATCTATCTATCTATCTATCTATCTATCTATCTATCTATCTACATATGTATAATATATCGATCAACAATCATATATCTTTTAAGTTGCAGATAATATACTGACCTATACTGATAGAGGGAATTTCCTTACCTAGGAATTCACCATCCCAAAGTCATCACAGGTTTATTCCTATCCCTATTAACACAAAATATTGATTTCTTGATTCATGTTTACTTCCATCTAATGTTGCTGCTATTGGAAAAAAAAAGGAGTAAAGTTTTTTGAATTTTTCTTTTCGATTAATAAATAACCCTTATGTTGTCAAAAGATAAAATAAGCAAAAATATGAGTAGAGGCTATCTATCACATTTAGGCACTAACTGCATTGCTTAGGTAATTCTCTACTGAGCTCTGCTGATGGAAATTCAATATATAACAGAAGTTACAAATAAGTGAGTCTGATTTGTTTTCTTTTGATGACATAGAAATTTTGTTTTACCTTGATCAATTCATCATGTGAAACCCTCTCTTCATGAGATGCAAAGTCAAAAGAACAAAGCAGTGGAATTTTGAATGGATAGGAATCATGTCATCTGACCAAGAATCAAGCAACAATCATTTATTAAATGGTTTGAGAAAAAATATAACTTCTACCTTATCATTCTCTTTTTGTATGGTGTGGCATTTAAATAACAAAACAAACCAACCCTAGAATTTCTTTTTTGTGCAAGTTATTTTAATTCAGATGATTTCTTTGAAAAGCCATCAGAAACCAATTAGGCAGCTAATTGGTGTAGTATGTAGAGTTTGTTTTACATGATTGTATACGTATAACCTGTAGCAGATTGCTTACCATCTCAGGGAGGGAAGAATGGAGGAAGGGAGGAATAGAATTTGAAACTTAAAAAACAACAAATGTTAAAAACTGTGTTAATATGTAATTGAGGAAAATAAGATATTATTTAAAATAAATTTTAAAAACCAGTTAGGTTATATTATAGAGTATGGGAAGGGAAGCAGTAAATAATGAGTCTGGAAAGATAGGTTGGAGCAGGATTGTGAAGGGCTTTAAAAGCCGTTTATATTTGATCCTAGAGGTAATAGCCTCAGGGATTTATTGAGTAGGGTAGTGACATAGTTTAAGTGCAGGCTATGTGAAGAGAGAGGTTTTGGATGCCAGAAATGTTGTGGAGGTAGAAATGGCAAGACTAGGGGCAGCCAGGTGGCCCAGCAAGTAAGAGCACCGGCTCCAGGGTCGGGATAACCTGGATCAAATCCAGGCTCAGATACTCAGCACCACACCCAGAAATAACTGGCCATGTAACCTTGAGCAAGTTACTTAACCCCGATTGGTTAAAAAAAAAAAAAAGAAATGGCAAGACTAGGGCAACTGATTGGATATATTGAGTGAATGAGAATGAAGAGTAGAGATGAACACTGGGCTTAACAACTGGAAACACTAGAAACATGGTGATAGATTGGACAGAAATAGTGAAGTTTGGGGGAAAAGTAATGAATCTTGTTTTGAACATGTTGATTTTGAGATGTCTGGGACCATTGTGAAGTTATCTAATAATTAATTGATGAAACAGGACTGAAACTCAGGGAAGAGTCTGAGACTATCTATATCTATCATTTGCATAGGGATGATCATAGCTGTTCTATAGAATGGCCTTTTTATTTTTGCTTTGCTTCTGGGTTACTACTATCACTGGCATCCCTGATGAAATGTAAGAAAGGCTGAGGAAATGTAAGATGCTCCTGAAGATGACCATTCCTCTCTTACCAAAAGTTTGGGGAATATACTTTTTTTTTTTACTGTGGATCTTTTAGAACCTTTGTTTAGACACTTAGTGACCTTATTTTGATTTAAGATTCCAGGGTAGTAACTAGTAGCCTATGCTCTATACAGTAATTAAACATTCCCCTTGGCCACCTTATTATGTGAGTACATAGAGTTAACTTCTTCAAGCATGTTTACCAGCAGGTATGCCCATCCTAGTAGATTAAAAAGACTCAATTAATACATAACAAAGATACATGGCTTTTGATATGTTACTAAAGTAAAAGGTGTTCAGGTACTTGACTCAGCATTCACAAAATCTTCTGCATATTAGATTTTGAACTCCTTTGATGCAATACTATTACTCACAGTATTCGTTTCAGGCATGTTAGTGCTTGCTCAAATTGCCTCATGCAAAATTAGTCAAAATCCTAGGACAAGTTTAAGCTCACAGAGAATGTTATTGAATCCTGGGTGTTCTGAGATCTAAATTCTTCAAATTAAATCCATGTCTTTCAGAGTACCTCTTGGTTTGGGCAAGGGTTTAGAGTCTGGTAGGTTGAATTTTTGTTCCATTAAGCAAAAAGGCTAAATTCCTTTTTACAATTCAAGAACAAAAAAAATCACCACAAGTTAGAATGAATTTGGGATGTTTTGTTTTGTTTTTGTTTTTTTGGATTGCTTGGGTCACTTGTCAGGATTGTTTCCTTTTCCCTATTTTTTCTTTCCCTGTAGGTGTCCTGGCCATACCACTTGTGATGTTACTAGAGTGCCAATGGCACTGTGTATAGAGAACCTGGAGTAAAAAAGAACTGAGTTCAAATCCAGCTTCAAACTCTAACACTGACGTTGGCCAAGTCACCTAACTGATGCTTGCCTCAGTTTCTTCATCTTTAAAATGTGGATAATAATACCACCTACCTCTCAGGGTTGTTGAGAGGATCAAATGAGAGAATAATTGTGCTTAGTATAGTGTCCTCCTGACTCCAGGGCCAGTGCTGTATTCATTGTGCCACCTAACTGCCCCTGTATTATATTTTCGTATGAGCAATTGTTATTGATTTAACTTTCATTCCCCCTCAAAATTAAGTTTTGTTTTCTCTTAATGTCATAGCCAGTCTTTTGATTAGTAAATATTTGTGGATTGTCAGAGTTGTAAGCAACTTCAGAGGCCTTTTAGTCCCTCCTGTACCTGACTGAGAGACACTTCCTTTATAATATCCTTAAGAAGGGGTCCTTCAGCCTTGGCTTAAAGACTCCAAGGAAAGGGGAACCTGCCTCTCTTATCTTGAACTCATCAAGTGATTTTCTGAACCCAAGTGTAAGGCTTTACACTTGCATTGATTCTTCTTACTTGACTCTCCTACACATAAGTACTTTATATTTAAAATTTATGCTCTTATCCTTCCCATGAGTTTCACATCATCATCAAAGCACAGTGTGATCTGTGACTAATCTCACTTTGCTTCTTACTGCCTGTAGTCTCAGTAGAATACATGAAATTAACCTCCCTGCTTGGTGACAGGTGTTGGGTATATTTTGAGCTCAAAGAAAACATTTGTTGTTTTTGAGATTGTATAAGGTAGAAAAATGTCTTAAACATAAAGATTTTAAGCATCTAACTTTTTGTCAGGGAAGACAATCCTATAAAACATCTCATCATAGTAGCTGATATTAATCAGAAAGGATATGTAAAATACCATATGCTGGGTGCTATGCAAGATGCTGGGGATAATAAGAATGAGTGAAAACATAAATGTGAAAGTGAAATAGTGAAAATGGAAAACAGGAAAGTGAGAACATCTTCTCATTTGACGTTTTTTCCCTTTGCTGCAATGTTCTCCTTTCTTTTAAAAATGAATGTTCTCTAGTCCTGATGGGTCCTAACTGGATGTTGTCATTTATGTTGATAGCAGACTTTGCTTCAAGGTTCTAGGTGCTTTGCTGTCCAAGTGCTCTGGCCCTTTTTTCCTATTGGTGGCTTAAGCATGGCACTCCCATCAAGACATTCCCTAGACCCCTCCTTTAGTCATCCCAGACTACTTGGCCAACCCCAAATCCTTCCCACAATTTTTGTGTATGTAAGATACACCTTGTTTCCATCAAAGTGCTCAGCTTCCTTAAGAGTCTAGTCAATGCTGAGATTTTTTAAAATGGTGGATTTTTAATAAACTGTTTTTTTTTCTTTGACTGAAAGAAGGCTTGGGTCAAATTCATTTAGGCATGACCCACATGTTGCTATTTTGGGGTCACAGCACCCCTAAACCTCAATAGAGTCAGGAAGACTTGAATTCAAATCCAGCCTCAGACACTAGCTGTGTGACCCTGGGCAAGTCACTTAACCTTGTTTGCCTCAGTTTCCTCATCTGTAAAATGAGCTGGAGAAGGAATTAACAAACTACTTCACTATCTTTGCCAAGAAAACCCAAATGGGGTCACAGAGTCAGACATGACTGAAAGGAGGGTAGAAAGAAAATGTGGGATTGTTTTATCAGGGAATGATTTACCTAGTTTCTGTTTTGCTTCTTATTAGTCTTTTGGAAATTTTTATGATTATTTAGAATAGAGAATTTAAAATCACTTCATTTGTCTTTTTGTCAAAATGTTGAGCTTTGGGGTTTAGGGGTGCTTGAGACCCTAAAATATTGACATGCTGAGTCCTGCTAATAAATTCGACTCAAGTCTTCTCTCAGACAAAGAAAAGCAAAGTTTATTACGGATTTGCCATATTGGGTAGACTCTTAAGGAGTCATATCATTGGTGATGCTTGTTGGGCCAGAACAATCTGACACAGACTGAGTCTGAGCTAGGTTGAATGTGAGCCGCTTCATGAAGGCAAGATGTATCTTATACAGAAAGATTGTGGGAGGGATCTAGGAGTGGTCTAGAGGAGGGATTTGAGGAGGGTCTTGAGGAGGAGCCTAAGGAGGCTCTTGATGGGACTGAGGTCAGACTCCAGGAACCAAGAGAATGGGATTTTGATGTGATCAAGGGTGGGAAACAGGCAATATGGAGGTAACAGACAATAGAGGGCTAGGCTAGTTTTAGGGTAGCAGATTTGGGAATAGTGATGATGCCAGATTGAGTGGGAAGATTCAAGGGGGTTCACAGATCCCATACCCCATCAATACCTCTTAGCATCATTTACATATAAAGTTATGCTTACTTTGGGTGGGGATTTTAGGATCATAGATTTGATTTTCAAGATCAACCCCATCCATTTTCCCCCTTCTCCTTGAATGATATTGATTATCATTGGTTAGGTCCTTAAGACCAGCTGCTACATACAGATCCTGTCATTTAGCTAAGTGCTTTACTATTTTGTATTCAATAAAAATGTCTTAGTAAATGTTTGTTGAATTGCCTTGAATCATGCATGGCACATGATATGTTCTCTGTGGGTAAAGGGGGCATAAACAGGGAAATTGCCCTAACTTTAGTTTTTCCAGGAGGGATGATGACAGTGGATGATCTAACTTCTAAAGGATCCATAGCCTATTTAGTGTGGAAGACTAGGATTTTAACAAGAAATTGCATTGGAATGGAACCATAAGTTTCCATATGTGTGGGGTATAGGGACCCTAAAAGTCCCCTACCCAGAAAAATTAAGTCAAGAGGTATCTTGAGAAAGGAATGGGAAGTTTTTATTCTATCCCCCCAGGGGAAGAGGGTGGGCCTCTCCATGGTAGATCAGGGAGAGGAGGCATGTTACAAAAGACAGAACAAGAATTTCTACCCTAATAAAGTCAAGCCCCCTCCCCCAGCTGTCCATTCTCCCATTGGCTGGGAGGCAGGCTCTCAGTGTTGGCTCAAAACCTTCCCCAGTGGTGAATAACAAAGAAGCCCACCACTATCCCCTATTGGCTAGGAGGTGGGACAGGAAACCAGCGTACTGTTCATGTCCTTATTTGGCAAAAGCCAACGAAGGAGGGGCTAAGAGATTCCTAAAATTCCTGAAGGGCTTAAGGCTGATTGACAGCAAGGGAAGGGGAGGAGGGTCCTAGGTCGTATAATTTCTTAGGAAACCCAGGACTCAGATCTGTCCAGTCTTATAAAAGTCAGTCTCTGGTTTCCAGATAGTTTCTCTCCCTTCTCATTCTGAAGAGTCTTCACAGAGGGTGCAGAGAGGGAGTGTACTCCACTCACCTATAACCCAATACAATACATGACCAATTAAATTTGAGATTAATCCCTTAGGATTTGTGTGCAGTTTTTCTTCGGTTTCTCCAGGTTCATTGTTTCCAAGATCTTCGCGTTTGCCTAGTGAATGACAGGCTATTGGTATCTGAGTCACTTCCCTTTTTAGACTTCTCATAATCTCTAATATCACTCTTGTGCCTTTCTTGCTTTCCAGGCTCTTTTTTGAATCTTTTTGGAAGTGATTTCAAAGATCATCGAGTACAATTCCCTCATTTTACAGATGAGGAAAATGATGCCAACAAGGTTCAGATATACCAAAATCACACAGCTACCAAGTGGCATTCATTCATTTAACAATCATTTATTAAATACCTATTACACCCACACCACACCTAACCACATTATTTAAAGATAGCAATCTTATCTCCTTTAAGTCTTCTCTTTTGCAGGCTAAACATCTCCAGTTTCTTCAACAGATGTGACATGGTTCTGAATTCTCTCACCATTTGGGTCAGCTTGCTCTGGACACACTCAAATTTGTCAAAGTTTCTTCTAAAATATATGACCAAGAACTGATACAATGGAATCATAACCCTGTTCTTCTGGACTCAAACTGCATTACTGGAGTTATAAAGATAGAATTAACCTTTTTTTCTTTTTGTAGATTCATCACCCAATTGATTTATCTTCTTCATTTTAAGCCACTGGTCATAGAAATAGGAGAGTCTTGTTCTTATCTACTAATTGCTAGATAAGGAAAACCTTTCTCTCTTTGACCTGTCAAAGATTTCTCCACACTGAGCTCCAGCCTTTGTATGTGACAAATATTAATTATGCTAATTATACCCTCCTAGGGAATTTAGTGGTTCCAGTTTTTGGAGCTTCCTCTTGCATTTGATTTATTTTTTTTTATCCTGGTTAGTATTCCTGAGACCAATGAAAATGTCTAGGTTTGTTCTTATTAGTAAATTTGATTTCTCTATATTATCTGTACTCCTTCTCTAGGGGCCATGTGACTTTGGATAAAGTATTGAACTTGGAGCCAGAAGGGGTTCAATACCTTGGGTTCAATACCATCTCTTAGTCACTGTGTAACATGGAGCAAGTCATTTGAGCTCAAATCATCTGATGTCTCTGAACCAGTTTCCTTCCTGTAGAATGAGAGAGTTTGATTCAATGGCCTCTTAAATTTTCTTCCAGCTCTAAATCTCTGATTTTATGATCCTTGCGTTCAAGGATTGTTGTTGTATTATTATTATTGTTACATAGTAGGTAAAGTGCTGGACATGAATTCAATTTCGCCTCAAATACAAATAAGCTGTGTAATTTTGGACAAGTCATTTAACTACTGTCAATCTCAGTCAAGACACCCAACAAGAATTAATTCTCATCTGTAAAACTGAGATAATCATAGTATTTACCTCACTGGGTCATTGTGGAGATCAAATGAAGTTATGTATATAAAGCATTTGCAATCCTCAAAGTTCTACTTAAGTGTGAGCAATGATGATGTTTCCCTCATTTTGGAGTCTGTCCAGACTAAGCTGTTTCTGTTTGAACTGGTGGCCCTTGGTGGTTCTTCAGACAATTTATGTTTCCAGAATCGTCTGGCTACCAGCTGATGAGTAGGACTGGGTTTTTTAGACATACCCTGTAGTTAAGCAATGGAAAGGTTTTTTTTCTGGTTCTCATTCTGTCTTACTTGCTTTCAACTGACCCTCTTTTGGTCAGCCAGATTGTTCCACTTACTGTTCCTCATATACAACACTCCATTTCTTATCTTTTTGCCAGCTGTATCCTGTAAAGCCACACACCAGCAGCTTCCCAGAGGACTACTGCTGTGAACAGCTTTCCAGGTTCTGATTACACAGTATAGTGAACACTCTATTTAGTCCATAACAAATCAAAGCAAAACATTCACAGAAAATCAAGGTAACAGCATTTACAATATTACGATTTATCATAGAAAATCACAATATGGTATTCACAACAGCTTATCATTAAAATGGCCACATAGTTTCCACCATAGTGGCCACAAAGTTTTGAACAAAGAACAATCATCTCAAAGTACAGTAGTCAAAGTCTTCCACTTATGGGGCACACTAAATTAACTCCATCAGTCACTTATTCAGCCATCAATTATTAAGTATCATTAATCACTAAGTACAATCATTAGAAAATACACATACTCTCTGCCCCTAGGTCACTAGTAAACTACAATTTCATTACTACTCAGTACCCACGGAGAGGTCTTTTCATCTTGACTGGAGGCAGGCAACTCCTACCTGAATCCACCAATCAGTTACCTGGATTCAAAGGCAGACAGCTCCCAGTTCCTTGTACAACTCTCTGTGTAAGTCCTGCTTTGCACTGAAGTTCACAGGGTCCAGTCCATCTCAAATCCTTCACAATTTCTGTTCCTGGGAATTCAAGGCTCAACCAAGCCACAAAAAGACAAAGTGTTAGCATCCTGGTCATGCTTCCTCAGTCTTCTGCAGCTTGTTAAAAAAAATCAGGATCACCTTATCCAGAAGTGGGAGGGGAGTTCTTGGCCCCTTCTTCAGTCTCCTGGGCTCCTCTTCAGAAGAAGCTCCGCCATCACAAATTCTCAGGAAATTCTGACTCAGTTCTCGATTTTCTTTGCCCTTCTGTAAGCTGCTCTGCCTCCAGATGCTGGTTGCAAGAAATTCTGACCCTTCCTCTCTGGGGCTTTTCCTTACATACACACAGCATTAGCCACTTCCTGTTTCAGCCAACCCTTTCCTGTCACAGTCAGGAACAGGGGTTCATACTTTCTGTTTCTTTCACAGAGGTTTGATTAGTTACTAAGTGTTAAGTACCTGCTTACTTGCCAATACAAAAAGGGATCTTCAAATTCAAATTACATTACCATTACATATCCCTTGTTTAGAATGTATTTTCTACTAAGATTCAATTGAACAAAGAGCCAGCTTCTGTGGGAGGCCATTCCTGGTTCCCCCAAGCTGCTTCTGTCCTCCGTTTCTCCCCAGAACTAACGTGCATAATGTATTTTGTCTCTACCTGTATAGGCACATGTCTCCCTTATTAAATATTAAGTATGTTTCATCTATATCCGTATTGTCATGTGTCTCCCTTATGAGAACATGAGCTTCTTGATGGCAGGGATTGTTTTTGTTTCTTTTTGTATCCTCAGCTCTTGGGATGGTGCCTGGCACATAACATGTGCTTGTTTATTGACCCATGGATTTAGAAATCATGTCTCATATACTCCTCCTTCCTTGAAAAATGACTTTATAGGATCCTGGTAAACAATAGAAGAAAAAGCTGCTTAGCAGTCTGTCAGTAATGACAAATTCCTCTGTCAATAAGGGGAGGGTATTATGGTGTCACACATATTGAGAAATGGTGTCTTCCTTTCAGTTGAGCTGTAAATAAATCCCTACTCCATGTCTAGTGTTATGCTTGTGTGATGCCAATTGGGTTATCTACCTCCTAGTGTTTGTTGGGCATGGTTGGTATGTTATTACCAAAGCTAGTTGCTTCTTATTGATGTACTATTTTGGCGCTTTGTTTTTTGCTATTGTTCTTTTACATTTTGATACAAGAAACTCTAGTTAGGGAGATGACATCTCATCTTTGTCTCATTTTGTCCTTGTGACAGCCATACAGGGTGTAATAGAAATTGGAACTTGGACTTGAAGGTTGGATTCATTATATAGAAAGAATGGTGGATGTGGGCCAAATCACAGAGGTGGGAATGAATGTTCTATTTGCCTGTGTTGATATGAGGCTTGGGAGAAAGATGCTGATTGGCTAACTAGAGAAAAAAGGCTTTGTTAATAACTAACATCCATGTAGCACTTTAAGACTGAATGAAATACTTTTCTCAAAACAACCTTATGAAGTAAGTAGAGCATTGTATCATCATCCCCTTTTTATAGATAATGAAGGCAAGGTTCAGAAAAATTATACACGATTATATATCTAGGAAATGTCAGAGCTGGGAGGTAATCTATTATGATTCCATGTTTTATGCTTTTACTACTATGCCAGGCTACAAGAGTTGAGTTACTGTTAGCAATAAGATTTAGATGGCTAAGGTGAGATAAGATTATAGAGGGATTTGAATGCTAGATTGAAGAGTTTGGACTTGTTCTGATAGCCATATGAGGAGCCACAGGTGGTTCTGGGGTAGGCAGGAGTGTGTTTTTGTGAAAATGGGTATTTTAGGATGATTAAACTAGTGGTGGGCTTGTGAGTTGGTTGAGAGGAAGAGACTGGAATCAGGCAGATTAATTAGGAAACTGTTGTTGAGATACAGTTATGAGCTAAAAAGGAACCAGATTGAGGTGCTGGAGGTAGAGAGACTTAAGAACCGATATTTCAGATATGTAGTATTTGATAGGATGTGAAGGTTGAATGAAAGACTTATCTAGTAAGTTTTTGATGGTTTGTTATAGATGCAATCCATAGATCTTCGACTATTGATCTGAATGGCGATATACAAATTGCTGAAGAATTGCTAATTATTAAGCACTCATACTTGGGAACTTCACTTGACATATTAATGTCATACACCCTCATCTGCTCCTGAAATGTGCTTCCTAAAGTGCCATCTCTTTGCTTTTAGGGGAAGGGCTAGATATACCGTGTTTCCCCGATAATAAGACACTGTCTTATTATTTTTTTGGACAGAAAAACACCAGAGGGCTTATTTTCAGGGGAGGGCTTATTTTAATGAACATTGACAGCAATTTTAATAAACAGGTAAATGTGAACAAAAAAATGTACCTTTATTCAATAAGCAAATCACTGGGGAAGAACAGGATGACGCGCTCACTGCTGCAGCTCTGATTGGATGCAGCTCGGAGCGCGGCGTGCGTTTCACGGGGGGGGGGAAGGTGCATACAGAGGGTACCATAATGTAGCGTGTAGCGCAGGGGATCACCTTCACTACAGTAGCAATCTCAATAGGGCTTATTTTCGGGGGAGGGCTTATTTTAGAGGAATCTTACAGTAAGGGGAGGGCTTATTTTCGGGATAGGTCTTATTATCAGGGAAACACAGTAGGATTGTAGTCTCTGGACCACAGTAAGATGACTATATCTTTTAGATGTAGGCACCTAAGGCAAAAACCCTGGTTACTTTGACCTACTTTCTATTATGTTTTTTTTATGCATGTTTTTTATTTTAGCTTGGTTCACTGTGTACCTGTAATGGGAATGTAAATTTTTAAGATCTTCCCTGCCCCTAGGCTAAAGTGCACCTGGAGCCTGGGGTGGGAGGCTTGTTTTTCAGTAGATACTTTGTGATTGGGCAGTGGGTCAAGAAAGTTGTTACATTCTCTGAGCCAGGAGAAGGCTATATAAGCCCTGATGTGTAGCTTTGTTTTGGGGCTCACTTTGAGAAATGTTCTGTGATTTGATCAGATGAAACTCTGGGAAGCCAGTTGTTGAGAGCCCCCCCATTTGAAAAACCCAGATGTTGATTTGGTTGGACAGTTTGGAAACTGTCTACTCGATCTGTTTCTCTGTCTTGATAATTCTGTCTGTATATTCTGAAGTTTGGGGTGCTGACCTTTTTTCCCCTGAACTAGGTAAAGGATATATATTTGACTGATTAAAGTAAGCTTGTTAACCCATTTTGCGTTGCTTTCCTTTAACAAAGCAGATCTAAGAACCTGTGTTGGCAGCCACCCTGGGGATGCTGGGGTGCTTGCTGCTACAGTACCTTGAAATTTAAGAACATCAGGCAACTTCCTTTCCCTAGATTATAAGCTATAGATTGGTTGTTATCTGTGCCAGTGGAGGATGTTCCCACACAACTATTCATATGACCATAGATTTATTATGATTCATGTGATAATGATAGCTACCATTTATAAATAGCTTTGCAAGCTGTTCGTTATTTCTCTTGATCCTCACAACAGCTATATAAGGTAAGTGGTCATCTTTATTTTCAAGGGGAAGTAAAGAGAAGCTTGGAGTTTGTGACTTGAGGTGGGGAGGGGGTACACAGCTAGTTAAGTATTAAAAGTGAGACTTGAATTCAGGCCTTTCCTGACACTGTCTCATGCTTTTTCAGTAGAATCCATGTAGACCATCTCTTCTTGATTGTAGATGGGAGTATGTGCTTTATTTTTTGTACTATAGTTGAGATGGATTTTGCTGTGAACCTTGTATTTCTAATTGATTCTTAGAAGATGACTTCTGTACTGAAATTAGAGGAACATTTCTAATTACATAAGAGGTTTTCAGATAACACAAAGTGTATTTTCCAGTGTGAATGTCACATTTTTTTTTGTTTTGTGGGTCTTTTAGATTTTTTAATTTGTCTTATCTTTTCCACTTTCCTTATTTCCTCATAACAGAGTCTCTAAGAACTGCAAGTTTCCGATTCAATTCTTTGTCATATGGCTGAATTGCTCTGCAAAGTGAGTCCTAGTTGCTCCTTAATTGATGTTAGTAAAGGCAGGAATTTTCAGGCTGACTTACTGCCTCATCCCAGATGAGGGAACTTATTGCCTTTGATACAGAATACAAAGATATAAACATAGCCTCTTGTACTCACATGTTTAAAATTGTTCTTATCCATTTCCCCTTTCTTAGTTCCCTATTCTTCTACCAATTTCTATGTTGTTGCTTGGTAGTACAAGGATATGAGTTTACCCTTCATAGTTCCCCATTATTTTCTCATATACCTAGTTTTCAGATATTTACACCTTCTTCTTCACCTTCTTATTCTAAGACAGAACTTGCAGTTTGTTTGCAAAAAGTTTGTTTCTCTTTTCCATCTGAGTCACAATACTCCTTGGCTTATCTTTAGTTCACACATTGTTGAATTTGGGAATTAGAACAGTTAAATTGTGGGTAGGACCCAACTATACTTCCTTACCCTTTCCATTTTTGTTTCTTTTTTCCCCCTCTCTCCTTTCCTCCAATCTTTCTCCAGTGAGAAGGGGTGGGAAGGTTTGATAATTCAGGTCACTGCTTTTTCTCATCTCTATAATTTCTGAGAAAGATGCCTTGCTTTACTTGACTCAATAAATTCTTTTTTTAAAGCAATTGGGGTTAAGTAACTTGCTCAAGGTTACACAGCCAGTTATTTCTGGGTGTGGTGCTAAGTATCTGAGCCTGGGATTTGATTCCCAGGTCATCCTGATACTGGGGCCGGTGCTCTTACTCGCTGAGCCACCTGGCTGCCCCTGACTCAATAAATTCTAATGATTCCCCAATATTTCTAATATCAAATATAAATTCCTCTTTTTGTAATTTAAAGCCTTTCACAATCTAGTTCCAACCCACCTTCCCAACCTTATTAAACATACTCTTTTCCTCTTAAACTCTAAACCATCACCTAACCAAACTGAGCCTACTCCTGTCCCTCATACAATGCTAGCACATTTCCTGGTTCTGCCAGTTAGCTAATAAACATTTATTAAGCATCCTTTATTTGCCAGTCATTGTACCAAGCACTGGAGATACAAATATAAAGAAAGACATTCCCTGCCCTCAAGAAGCTTACAATCTGATGGGGGAAGACAAGATACAAAAGGAAGCTGAAAAGGGTGGGAGGTGGGGGAGGAAGAGGAAAATGTGTGGCATGGCATGATGGAGCTGTCCAAGCAAAGGGTGCTGATAAGATGTGAATACCTGTCAGATTCAGTCTTACAGGACAATGAGATTTTCTCTAAGATAAGTTTCCTGGGGAAGGAAGGCATGATAGAAAGTTGGGTCTAGTAGGTTAATTTTTGATAGGAATAACATAGTTCCATGTTTCAGAATAGTCTTTAAGACATCTCTGTCTTTGTAATGATCATGTGTCATGCCTGGACCACATTCTTTCCTCCTCTCTGCCATTGAGAATACCCAGTTTCCTTCAAGTCTCAGCTCAAATGTAACTGTTTTTTTTTCTTTTCTTTTTTTGCTTTTTGGAGGGCAATTGGGGTTGTGACTTGCCCAAGGTCACACGGCTAGTTTTTGTGTTAAATGTCTGAGGCCAGATTTGAACTCAGGTCCTCCTGACTCCAGGGCTGGTCCTCTATTCACTGCACCACCTAGCTGCCCCAAGGTAACTGTTTTTTCTACATGAAGTTTTTTTTTCTAATTATTCCAACTGCTAGTGCCATCCTCAAAATTATCTTGTATCTATTTAGTATATACCTAGTAGGTACTTTTTGCCTCTCCCAGGGAATGCTAGTTTTTCCAGGGCAGGGGCAATTTTATTAATGTTTTTGTATCTCCAGTGCCTAGCACAGTGTCTGCCACATGGTGGTTGCTTAGTAAATGCTTATAAATTGATTAGATTATTGCTTTAAATCCATCAGTAGCTTCAGGCTTTCCTTTATTTTGGGGAACTGGGGAGAATAGTGACCTTTCTGCTTCTCCTAAATAGAGAACAGCTGTTATGTTTTCATTCTTTTAATTATTTGAACTCAGATCTTCCTGACTCCAGGTCCAGCACTCTTCCAATCCACCACCTTGCTGCCCATCACATTCCTTTACTGAATAATATGTAGTGAGAAGAGAGAGCAGAGCCATCCTAGGGTTCCCTTTAGACATCCTTAATGCTATCTTACATCCCAGCATTCACAAGACCCTATTTAAAAAGTTAAGGATTTTATTTCATTAGAATATATAGTTCTATAAGATATTCTGAACTACTGCTTAATATAAAGAATTCAATCCATTAAGCACTTAATGTGTGCAAGGTGTGGTGCTAGGGATACAAAAAGTTTACAATCTACTAGGGCAGATTACAGTCTACTACAGTGGGTGGGTATATAAATATTTAAACAGATAAATGTGATATGATACCATTTGAGGAGGGAGAGAATAGCCAACAACTGTGGGACTGGGAGGAGACACATGAAATGAGCCTCTACTGAAACTTGAAAATGTAAGTTTAATGAAAATGAAAAAAGTTAGTTTACCTAATACATTTTTGATTATTAAACAAGTGGTCAGAATGCAACCTCAAAATGAATGACCTCATCAGAAGGGGAATGGGGAAGGTGTTTAGAAAGTTTGTCTGTTTTAAAGGGAGGCACTAAAGTTTACTTGAAATAAATATTTCATATTTTAAGTTCCCTAAATTCATTGGGGAAGGGGTAGAGGAAATAAGTTGGAAATATACTTTTAATATGGCATATTCAATTCACTTTCTAATTAGATACAAGAAGATGAGAACATGTTTTGATGAGAGTAAAAGCAAGTCGATGTCTTAAAGACTGTTTTGCAATATTGAACTATGTTATTCTTATTAAAACCTAACCTACTAGATCTAAAAAGGCAATTTCTTTCTCTGTTTCCTATTTAAGATGGTTCCTGAGTTTACTCTTTGCATTTGGATGCTTCTACAGCTGATTAGTCCTGTGGCTAATTATGCAAATGGAAAAGTATCAGAGGCCTGCCACACGATGTTTCCTGGCCATAGCTATACTCCACAGTCAGATCCTATTCACAAAATCACATTGAATCAGACTACATTCATTCCAGGAGATACTATCACCGGTACTGTGCTGAGATACCCTGTTTGTGTTTTGATTTGCTACACCTTGTTCTTTCATTAATCTTTTATTTTTAACCAGGGATGGACATTTCCAGATATACATTTATACTCTCCAAATCTTTTAACTACTGTAGACATTTATATTATTTTCAATAATGTGACCCCCAATATAGGATATGTGTATGTATGCCTATATATATCTCTGTTTGTTTGTCTTACTCTCTTTCCCCCATCTATCTCTCTATCCATCTTATCCTTCTATTATGACCTTGATAGATAAACCAAGGATAGTAAAAACAGAGAAAGAAAACTATAGACCAATATAGTTAGTGAATGTTGATGCAAAATTTTTAGATAAAACATCAGCAACAAGACTACAACAACATACTACAAAGATTACACTCTATGACAGATTGGACTTATATATAGGGTTGGTTCAATATTGGGTGATATTGGAGTATTGGTTGAAGGTCAGAATTTAGGGTTGGTTTAATATTAGGAAAATTGTAAACCTAATTGACCATGCTAATAACAAAAACAACAAAAAATTAATAGATTCAGCAAAAGCTTACATCATCTATTCTTGTTAAAAATATTAGAAAGCATAGAAATAAATGGATCTTTCCTTACTATGAGAAGTAGTTTCAACTTAAAACTAAAAGCTAGCAATATCTGTAATAGAGGCAAAGGAGGCTTTTTCAAAAAGGTCAAAGACAAAGCAGTGATATCCATTATTATTATATTACTATTTCATGTAGAAGTAAAAATGTTAACTATAATGATACAAAAATAAAAAGAAATTGAGGGAATAAACATGGGCAAAGAGGAAACAAAATTATCACTCTGCAGATATGATGATTTACTTAGAGAACCCTAGAGAATCAACTAAACATTAACAATTTTAATTGAAATGATTAATAACTTTGACAGAATTGCAGATATAAAAAATACATAAATCATTGACCTGTATATATATTAGCAAAAAAAAAATCCATCAGGAACAGATAGAAGGATTCCATTTTTTTTTTTAAGGTATGAGTTGGACTAGATAACCACTGAGGTCCCTTCCAGATTGGAGATTTTGTGAAAATTCTGAAATTGGCTGTTGTTGGGACTGGATAAAAAAAATGCTTCTTCTAAAACATTGTCATTTTCAAAGTTTATAGGATCATAGCTTTAGAGCCAGAAGAGACCACAGAGGTCATCTAGACCAACCCTCTCATTTTACAGCTGAAGAAACAGAGACCCAGTTGTGACCCAGTGTCACGTAGGTCATGAGTGGTGGCCAATAATTCCTCTGACTCCAAATCTAACATTCTTTCATTGTGGTGCTCTTATAATTGTCTTCATTTTGTTGTCTATGTGTCATTTAGTTACTCTGTCTGGGCCAAAGTTTAAAGGATTTCTCATAGAAGCCCGCAATGCTAAGGATTTGGATAGCAGTCCCATTGGTTCCTTCACTCTGATTGACAAGGAGGTGTCCCAGCTTCTGACTTGTGATCACAAAGAGGTATGTGGGTGTCAGAAATATTCATTCATTGGTTGCCTTTGTCCTTCCCATTTATGTTTCTTGGTCTTGGTGGTTGCAAGAAAAGATGTATCCTGAAACCATTGTTTGTGTCATGTTGTAGGATGATTATCCTTTTCTAATTTGTAATATCTTGGAATCAGATCATTTCCACAGTACTGTCTGTTCCCCAAACATATACATATTCATCCAAGCCCTAACAGTGATTCAATGGTAGCTTGGAGGAATATGATATTAATTCTATTGGGATTTAGTTTAAATTTCATTGAAGCATTGTGGTTTAGTGCAGGGGTGGGGAACTTGTGGCCTCGAGACCACATGTGACCCTCTAAGTCCTCAAGTGCAGCTCTTTGACTGAATCTAAACTTCACAGAACAAACCCCCTTAATAAAAAGATTTTTATTATTTATTTATGTTCATTTATAAATTTATATATGTATACAAATATTTATTATTATGTAAAACCTGGACTCAGTCAAAAGGCCACACCCAAGGACCTATAAGTCCACATGTGGCCTTGAGTTCACAGGTTCCCCATCCTTGGTCTAGTTCATAGAGTGCTAGACTTGGGGTTAGGAAGACCTGGGTTGAAATCCTAACTGTTATTTTCTAGCTGTATGATCTTGGGCAAGTCACTTAAAATCTCTGATCCTGTTTCCTTATCTATGAATTGAGGGTTTGGACAAGATGCCCTCTAAAATCTCTTCCAACTCTGAGTCTGTGATTTTCTTATCCTATAAAAGCATCTACTTCCTGTATGTGAGGCAAGGAGAAGGATTAGTTCCTTCTTCAATATTCCAGATGACCATGTGGCATGCTAATAGTGTGTATTAAGGGTAGATATGCCTTTATTTATTTTGTAGAAGAATGGGAAGATTTCTCTGTTAAGTTTAATTCGTTTGACAAGCATTTATTAAACATTAAACATATATACACATTTAAAAAAATGAAATAGCCATGGCCCTTAAGGTACTTATTTTTCACTTGTGGGAAACAACTTGTATGTAGTTAAATTGAAAATGCGCCTAACCCCTCCCCTCTTATACACAAATAAAATAAATGCAAAGGGGGAAGAAAAGAGAGCATAAACACTGAAGGAATCAGGAAAGAATCTTAGGATCATAGATTTAGAGCTAGAAGGAACCTTGGAAGTCTTCTAGTCCAACCCCCTCATGTTACAAATGAGAAAATGGAGTCTCAGGGAGGTTGAGTGTTTTGCCCAAGGTCACACAAGTAGTAAGCCTCAGAGGTGATATTTGAACCAGCTCCTCTTTCTCCAGAGACAGAGCACTTTCCACAGTACCATGCTGCCTCTGTATTTTTCAACAATTCTTATAACATTTGAAAATTGAAAGTCACAAGGTAAAGCAAGAATAAAGTCTAGCTATTTAATTTAAGTTTGCAGTCACATTCAGGACTGGAACTCAGACATATAGACCTGACAATCTTAGATTGTTTCTCTCCTTGGGCCCCTCCTTTCCATTTTTCACTAATCAACAGAACTGTAAAAAATATTCTTCTTTTTCACTTTGTTACTTTTTTTTGGTTGAGACATTTTCCCATCTCCAGTCCTCAGCAATATTTGCTCTCTAGAGTTTTTAAAAGTGAAAATTATTTTATTTTATTACATAAAATTAATTTATTTAAAAAATACTTGTTTTTTAGAAAATATTCTTGAATCATGATAAAACATGAGGATTTATGTAGTCTTATATCTTGTGGGTTCTACTTTCCCTAATTCTCACATTTCTGTAGCTGATAGTATGTTCTCAAAGTTTAATTTTGAATCTGTTTTCAATTAATCAACAACTAAGTGCTGGGCCCCTTGTTCTAAATTTGGACTCATGAGAATGTTTGTGTTGTGCCTTTATGCAATATGTAATGTCAGAGCTCTTTCAGTCCTTCTGAATCATTGGATCACTGTCTTATTTTCTAGGGTTCAGCTGTCAGTCATACAAGTTCATCAAAAAAAGACGAGATAAAGGTCTATTGGAATGCACCAAGCACTGTTAATTACTCTGTACAGTTTCTGTAAGTAAAAGAATCGATGACTTTTGAAAAGGTCCTTCATGTGTAGTCTTTGCAGGGCATTAGCATTGATGGCGAAATTCTAGTGCATTAGCAATTCTTTTGACCTTGAAACCCTATTATTGGACTATGGTTAGGTCCCAATTAGTACAAATGATGACATTGTCACAAGTTTTCTAATTCTCACTATTAGAAGTTATAATTATGTAAAATAGGGTAATTGGTTCCAGCCTAATGGAAACATTCGGTGCAAATTTGAACAGTGTGATCACTCCATGGAATTCATTATTCTCACTAATTAGGATCGAGTTATATTCTTATATCAATGAAATTTTTCATTTGACAACCTAATCCATATAGTCTAGGGACTTAAAAAGATCTAAGCAGCATTATTATTGTCAATATTAATTTAAAAGAACACAAATTAACCACTAATTTATCATAGAACCTAAGGTGTGAAAGGGACATCCATCAGAGATCTTCTAGTTCTATCTGTACCTGATGGAGAATCCCTTGAACAATATCCCATACAGATGGTCATCCATCTTTTGGTTGAAGGACTAAAGTGAGAGGGAACGTACTACCTTCAGTACTTTCCCTTTCTGGGCAGCCTTTATTAGGAATATTTTCCTTATATAACCCCCAAATCTACTTCATTGCAGTTTTCAAAACTGCAATGATTTTTGTATTTCAAAATATTCTATATTTTATCATGGTTTCAAAAAGGATTAGTTACTTCTTCAATGTTCCAGATGACCATGTGCCATGCTAATAGTGTGTATTAAGGGTAGGATATACCTTTATTTATTTTGTAAAAGAATGGGAAGATTTCTTTGTTAAGTTTCATTCATTTGACAAGCATTTATTAAACACCTAAGAACCAGGCATTGTGATAAACACTAGAGATATATATTTAAAAAAATGAAATAGCCTTGGCCCTTAAGGTGCTTATCTTGATCCCAGTTCTTCTGCCAGGGGTGAATGAAGCACAATAAGTCTAGTTCCCATTCTGTATGACAGCCCTTCACATGCTTGAAGATAGTTATTATTCTTCTCCAACCTTCCCTACCACCATGAAACTTGCCAATTCTTTCAAGTATTTCTCATGTGACTTGATCTCGAGACTTTTTATCATCCTGTTTGCCCTTCTCTGGATGCTTTCCAAGGTGTCAAATAACTTTCCTAAAATGTGATTTATGGAACAGATTCTTTTGCAGTATCATATAACTTGCTTTTTTTTCCTAAAAATTTTATTCTTAAGAAACATTAAATAAAAGGGGCATTTTCATATACATTGTGGAATGGAATAATAGAATTATATGCAAAACTACAGATCTCTAGGATGTACAGCTTGCTTTTCTTTTAAAGTATAAAACATTCACCCTGTACCTTTGAAAGTTGTCCTGCTTATCTTTGTTACTTTCTGTTTTTTTCCTTTATCTCTGTTACTTTTTGTCCTCCCTATCTTCCTTCCTTCTTTCCTTCCTTCTTCACTTTCTTTTTTTCCTTTCTTCTACCCTCTAATCTTCTCCCCCAATTGGAAAAAAAACCCACTTGTAAAAATATATATATAGTCAAGCAAAGCAAATTCTCACATTGATTGTGTCCAAAAATGTGTCTTATTCTGCATCTTGAGTCCCTCAATTCTCTGTCAAGAGGGAGGTAGCAGGTTTCTTATCATCAGTCCTTGTAGCAGCAAGAACCCCAGCATCCCCAGGGTAGCTGCCAACACAGGTTCTTGGGTCTGCTTTGCTAAAGAAAAGCAACTCAAAATGGGTTAACAAGCTTACTTTAATCAATCAAACATATCATTTACCTTCTTCAGGGGAAAGTCAGCACCCCAAACTTCAAAGTATACAGAGATTACAAGCATAAGCTATAAGAACATTTCAGCAGACAGGCTTCCAAACTGTCCAACCATTACATACATCCATACCAAATTACAGTTACCAGAGAGGGAAGCATCAACATCTGGGTTTTCAAAACCGGGGGGCTCTCAATAATGGCTGCCCAGAGTCTCATCTGGTCAAATCACACAACACTTCTCAGAGTGAGCCCCAAAGCAAAGCCTCACATCACAGGGCTTATATAGCCTTCTCCTGGCTCAGAGAATGTAACAACCTTCTTGACCCACTGCCCAATCACAAAGTATCCCCTGAGAAAAAAGCCTCCTACCACAGGCTCCAGTTGCACTTAACCTAGGGGCAGGGAAGATCTTAAAAATTTACATTCCTATAATAGTCCTCAAGAATCATAGAGGGTTATTGTATTGATTGAGGTCCTTAAATTTTTCCTAAGTTCTTTTTCTTTTCAATGTTGTCATTATATAAATTGTTCTCATTCTGCTCACTTCACTGCATTAGTTCATACAAGTCTTCCCAAATTTCTCTGAAAACTTCTATTTAGTAATTTCTTGTGGCACATTAATATTGCATTATGCAATAATATAATTTGTATAAAATTAATCATCTGTGGTCTCCCCTCTCCTCATCCCCTTTATAAGAGACAATAAATAGCCAAAAAACTACAAACTTAATCTCTCAGTCTCCACACCCTACAACTTGCAATCTATAATAGCACTCACCTGTATATTTTGGGAATATGTTAAAGGGCATATTACCCAAGCAAGACTGGCATCTGGCTTTCAGGTAGCTAATTGCCTACTTGTATGTGCTTGTAATGTATATTCCATGGGAGAAAAATATACTTAGTATAAAGCGAACAGCTCAAATCTAAGACTCCCAGGGATTGGGACAATTCACAGTGGATTTTGGCCCTAAATTGCCAAAAGTTTAAGCACTGCTCAGGGATAGGAGAAGAAAGATAGCAAGGAAGAAGATATATAAAGAAGAGAAAAGGTATCATTCATCTGGTGGGGAGAGACAGTGTAAGGAAGCTCTAAGATTTGTCTTCTGTCATTCCCAGTGGTATTAGTAATTGCATACTATGTGTGCCTGCCTATGCCTTGTTCATTCTGATAGGTGCTTCTTAAAATTGTTATTTGATCACTAAGGCATAACCAGTCTTTAGTGTGTTCTGACTATGAATATGATATTTCAGAGCCACTGTTGTTGAGAAGTACAAAATCTACTGGGTTAAGATTCTTGGCCCTATTCTTTCTCCATCAAATGCTCATCCTTTTACAATATTCCAAACTACAACAGTATCTTCACCAACATCAAGTCCCATCACCAATCTAAAAAAATTGGTAAGTAGCATCATTTCAAAACTTTTTAATGCCTTTTGTTTTTAATCATTGTCATTTCAGGCTATGCCCTTCTCATTCCCCAAAACTGATTCTTTCCTTATAAGAAAGAGAAAAATAAAGCAGATAACCTATAGTGATCTCATCTGAGAATATATGTAATGATCAGCCCTCATAGACTCCCTCCACACTGGAGAAAGAAGGGAGATATGTTTTATCCTGTGTTCTCTAGGACCGTTATTGGGTTGATTAGTTATCCAGAGTTAAACTTCCTTAGAATAATTTTTTTATTTTACATTGTTATAGTCATTATGTATACTTTTTTTGGTCCTGCATATTCATTCTGCATTATTATATAAGAGTATTCCATGTCTCTACTTCAGGAATTATAGAGATCCTGGATTTTTATACTGAATGAACAAAGGTATGAACTAGGTGAGAACTAGGCCTGGGAACCTCTACTGAATTAATCAATCAGAAGTATTTTGATTAGATGCAAAAAAAAATCTTCAAGGATTTGGAAAAAGTGAAGGCTTTTAGATGAAATGAGGTGATGCCACAAAGGAAGACTGTCATATTGGGAAGATAGAGGAGATTCACAGGCTGTAGGGCTTGTATAAAACTGCAAACCAGTTCAGATTCTAGGATTCAAGTGGTGAGCCAGGAGAGAGCAGTTCTAAGTTAAGCCACTGAGAGAAATGTGAAGAGAATTGATGACAGAGAAAGTTGGAGAGCTAGAGACAGGAGGGGGACTTAAGAATGAAGACAGAAGGATAAGTGACACAGGGGTAACCTAGGAAAGGAGAAAGAGAATGGCTCTACAGCTGTCTTAGAGCAGAAGACTCAGGGTGAAGCAACCAGTTGTATCCATCTTTTCAAGGACTGAGAGAATGTTGAAAATGATTTGCTTTTTCCTTAATTTCCTCTCTCCAAGCTTGTTTATTAACAGACAACATAACATAATATAGTGTGTTGGTAAACGTTTAAAAATGAGCTTTCTATAAAAAAGGCACATGACACACTTAAATTTACTCTGCATTATCAGTCTTTTTTCCATCACTTTTTAAAGTCTAGACAATCCATAAAACAATGAACTATGCCCCAATTTGTAGCACTTTCTGATTTTCCAGGTGTCAGTGCTTACACTGAAAATTTGACACTTGGCTTGAAGAAGTGGTTTCAAGCTTACTCCAGCATACCTCTGCTGACTGTCTTTGTTCTTTTCCCAAATGTTTATGATAATTTGAATTTTTGCCTCAAGTATAAAAAGGCTGGGGGTTAGTTAGGCTGTTTTATGAAATAAACTTAAAGCAAAGAACCAAACCACTTCTTAAAATGTTAAGATTTTCCTAACTAGGTTTTCTGAGTAAATGTGATTATATTTCTAACTTTTCATTTAATATGAACTCCATAAAGCAGTAGAAGTTGAAACCACATGTACGTGAAGGGATGCAATATTGCCTCTGGGCTAAAAAATATGGTAACTGTTGTAACAGGATATGACAAATTCAATCTCCTGTGAGAGAGGGGAAATGGAGGAAAGGGTAGTAACCACTATCATTGACCTGGGTCACAAGTACACAAAATCTTCCTAGGTTTCTCTGGATTCTTCATAGTTGTTTGCTGTCACACAATATTCTATTAACTTATATACCACTGTTTATTCAGCTTTTCCATGATCAAAGGGCACCTATATTATTTTCAATTCTTGTCATTTTGGGGGTAGCATATTTTAGTATATATTGAACTTTTGTTTCTGTCTTTGACCTCAGTAAATTGTATTCTCTGGGAAACCCAATGTTAAAAATCTGGTAATTGTGTTTTCAAGTAACTGACCAATGTGAAGAAAAGGAGATAATGAATGAAGTAGAAAATACTGGCTTATGGTAGTGTGTTTTTTTTTTGGCATTGTAAGGAAAATTTTAAAAGACTTAAAGAAAATATCAGGGGGCAGCTAGTTGGTGCAGTGAATAGAGCACTGGCCCTGGAGTCAGGAGGACCTGAGTTCAAATCTGGCCTCAGATGCTGAACACTTACTAGCTGTGTGACCTTGGGCAAGTCACTTAACCCCAATAGCCCTGCCTTCCCCCTTCCAAAAAGAAAAAAAAATAAACAATATTAGAGCTTGCAAAATAAAGTACAGAAAATTCCAGGTACTCTTTTGGAAAGTAATGATATCATTCAGAGAGATTCTGAAAGGGTAGTTTGTATTTTTCCTCAAGAAAATGATTGATGTGCTTGTGACTGTAGTTTGGTAAATGAAGCTGACCAAACAGTCGAGTTCTTTCAGTGCATGAGGACAGTTCATTTGGACTAAATTATGTGAATTCATTCTTGGATATCAACTCTCTGCTAGCCATATCTGTCATTTCCAGTGCAAAGATCATTCTTGGTAGAAAAAACAGAAGTAGATTGAGAACAAGTAGCTCATTGGATCTACTGATCCAAAGTTGTCATTAAAAAAAAAAATCTGCTCCATTTCAAGGAGGGGTCCTATCCTTTTATGCCTGTATAATCTCTGAGTATACTACTGTCACAGATTGAGATCACCAGAGCTAGGCTACATCTCCTCTGCCCCACAGTGTTCTAGGGGTACTCTTGAGAAGTTAGGGGAAATTCTTTAACACCATTGGCTTTGGCCCCCTTCTGGTGTGATTTCCTCCCAAGATTATCAGTTAAGAATCATTTGATAAGCTAGATTTAAGTAGATTTTAGACAGAGGTATATACAAAGGTGGAACATAAGAGCAGTTGGTATGAATCATCCTCCCTATCTGTCCTCCCCAACACCCGCTAAAGGTCTATGACATACTGTCCCACAAGTATATTCAGAATTCAGGGGGAAAGTTAGCTCAAACTTAGAGAGCACATGTAGCAGAGAACTTACAGGTCTTGGTGGCTGGGAGTCCTTTTAGTTTTTTCCTATTTATGGGGACTCAAGAAATTCCCTTAAGCAGGATGAATATGCATCTAGTTGTCCTCAACTTCCGATATAGACACTGCCACCATCTGATCTGAGGAAATGGCAAAGACATCAACGACTTTACCTCTAGAATTTTAGTCCATGGTATCCTATATGTTTGTCCTCTAAACCTTTTAAGACTTGCCTTTCCAAACTCTAGGAGAGAGTGATTACTTTCCCACAAAATTCCCATTTCCACCATACAAAATGTTCTTTTTGGTTGATCAGAGTCAGATTCAGTGTTTCCCCTTGTTCATGCCTCTGCCTTTTGAAGGATGGAATTATCATTAAAGCAAATGACGAAATTAATTCCATGGCTTTTGACAGATAACTCTAGTATATATCTAGATAATTGATTTTCCCTTGCCAATGAGGAATATAACTGTTCAGATATTTGAAGACATCTGATTATGTCCTCATTCTGTCTTCTTTTCTCCAAGCTAAGCCCCAAATAGTCCCCTCAGCATCTTGATTTACTTTCTTCTAGACAGCCTTCAGATTTCCAAAATCCTTCCTAAGATGTAGCCCTCCAAACTAAACAAAATACTAGAAATTCATATAGGTTTCCTAACTCCTAGGCTAGTACTCTTTAGATTCCATAATTTCTTTTAAAGAATGAATTCTATTTGCGGCTGATCTGGGGCTAGGCTAAAAATGTTTTGTGTATGAGTTTAGTTATAGACTCTAAATATGTTGTCTGAAGAATGCCCTAGCTAAATTCAGAGGAGCTCAGCCCCACATCACTGCAGAGGGAATGATTAGAGAGTGATTTTTGGCCATGGTAACTCTTGGTAGCACCAGCTACTAAGTTATACAGAGGTTTGGATTTGTGGTGGTGGAGGAAGTACTCTTACTAACAAAATTTTAGATCCTCATATTATTAAAGTATGGCTGATCTGGTGTCTTTTCTTTTTAAAAAAATATATTAGCAAGGTCATTTACAACAGACCCTGTCAGACTTAGCTTATACATTTAGGAATTCTAATGAAATATTTTTTTCTTTATAGTCATTCTGCCGCACTCATCATTTAAAAAATAGGTGTCCAACTAACTGGATGTTTTTCATCATAGTTATTTCAGACTGTAGCATTTTTCTATTGCATTTGAATTCCATGATTGTGGGCCTTACAGGTTATAGATGTTCACTGGTCTTAGTTCATCCCTGTAAAACAATGAACCTTATTAAGGCAAAGACAAAAAAATGGTCTTAAACATGCCTTCAGAATTGCACAAAGGAGGTATTAGAGTTTATTAGAGACTTTACTCCTGAGATATATTAAACAGTCATTTTGTGGATTGAAGAGGACTTTATAACATTGACATAATTGCAGGCCAGTATCAGTTGTAATTTCAAAGGATTTCATTAAAATTAATTGTGGGCTAAAAGTTCACAACCTATCATTTTGATTATTCCTCATTTAGGTTAGTCAATCTGGATGCATCTTTGTTCTCTTATCTGGTGGTTCTTTGTTAGGAAAAGTCATTCTTCTGAAAATTATCATTTCAGTGGAAAGTCTGTTATATCATTGTCAGTGACCTGCTTTTCTGATCATTACATTTTTTTCTGTCTGTCTAGTTCAGCTCATTGGATTGTGGGAAAAAAAAGTTCTGTATCAGGAATCCTGTGAACTGTGATCCAGGGAATGAACACCATTGTTTCTTTCTCTCCTTTGAGAGAGAGAATCATTCAGTGCTGATTGAAATGAGTGGACCTAATGAAGGCTACTTATCCTTTGCATTGTCTCATGATCAATGGATGGTAAGTATAGCTCTCCTTGCAGTTATGAAGTGGAAATGTGAAGAATGGTTTCTAATCAGCAGTTGAGTAGATTATCTTGTCTTAGAAATCTTAGAAATAAAACATTGTCACTGAAAAGGAGGAAGAGAATCCCTGAAGTAGAGCAGATTCTAAGTGAACTATTTTTTTTATTGATGTTGTAAAATCATTATGGTGAAGGGGTTCATGATCGTGCTATATGAAGATGGTTGAAGGAAATAAGCATACTTAGCCTAGAGAAGAGAAAACTCAGTGGGGTAAATGACACTTGTTTTCAAGTGTTTAAAAGGCTGTTTTATGGAAGAGGGATTGGTCTTGTTTGGGTTGACCCCAGAAGACAGAATGAAAAGCAATGGGTAGAAATGGTACTTCCATAAGTACTTATGGAAGAAAAGACTTCCTAACATTTTGAGCTATCCCAAAGTGAAATGGGCTACTTTGGGAGGCAGTGGAATCCCTCTTTCACTACAGGTTTTCAAGGAAAAGACTATGAACATTCTTGGTCAGGTATTAGTTGGACTAGATAGCTGCTAAAGTTCCTTCCAACTCAGACAAACTATGATTCTGTATTTCATTTATCTAACTGTTGGGGGCTTGCACAAATATGGAAACAGTGGGCTGTCCTTGAAGCAAACATGTAAGAAACACCTGGATATTTTCATAGTATCATAAAATTTGGAAGAACCTTACAGTTTGTCTACCCATTCTTCAATCCCTCCTAAGGATCCCCTTTATTTTCTACTCTAAAATTATCTATAGTAGGGAGTAGTCATACATCTTCTGCTTGAACACTTTTAGTGATAAGGAAACTCACTACTTATAAATATTGCCTATTCCATTTTTGCCCAGCTCTAATTGTTAAAAATTTCTTTATGAGCTGAAATCTACCTTTATGATCTAATCATTTCTCTTCTTGATAACCACACAGAATTAATTTAATTATTAATCTAATCTAATCTAACAAGCTAGAAGTCCTGGGTTATAGTCCCATCTTTTCTATTTATTAGTTGTGTGATCTTGGGCAATTCACTTTACCTCATTGAGAATCAGTTGTTTTTTTTTGTAAATTTAAGGGTTTCAATATGTGGTCTGTTAAGTTCTTAGGTTCTAGAATTATATAATTTTATGAACACAATTTTCCAAATGTCATCTGACAGGGTCTATTTTGGATACTTTTCTTTCATTAGTGTATATAATGTTGCATTATTTTCCCTATGGCTACATCTCCTTTTTTGTCATATACTGAACTTACACCAGAGAGAGTTAGTGGCTTTCCCTAGGTTTCATGACTGGTAGTTGATAGTTGAGGGCAGCTGACAGTTGAGCAAGGAGTAGAATGCAAATCTCATTATTCCTACCCCAGAACAGTTCTTTTTCCTTCTTTTCCAACAGTTTAAAACAAATTCTGAACTTAAAACCAAATACAATGGACATTTCCATATAAAAAACAAGCCAAAAATTAAAATGTATCTGGAGTACAAATCTCTTCTAGTTCCTTGTGTTTTTTTTTTTTTTACTGTCTTTGTAAGCATTAAGATAAAGTTCTTTAAAATAATGTTGTTTCATAAGGGCTCCTCTGATGTCCAACTCAAATAGAAATAGGGGCCTGAAAACTATGCATGCATATCCTGGCAGGCTGCCTATTATCTTACATGTTTATGTATTTTTTTTTTTTTTAAGCAATTGGGGTTAAGTAACTTGCTCAAGGTTACACGGCCAGTTATTTCTGGGTGTGGTTCTGGGTTTCTGAGCCCGGGATTCGATGTCCAGGTCATCTCAACACTGGAGCCGGTGCTCTTACTCGCTGTGCTACCTGGCCGCCCCATATTTTTCTTTTTTATTAATTTATTTATTTTGTTAAATATTTTCCAATTACATTTTATTCTTGTTAGACCACACTCAAGAGTGTTGTGGGTCTTATGTAGCCCTGTGTTTGACACTTCTGATTTAATATATATTGCTTCAGAGGGCATAACTAGGAATCAATTGGGTAAAAGTGACATTATTTCTTCCACAGTAGAATGTAAACTCCTTGAGGGCAGGGACAGTTTTGTTTTTGTCTTTGTGTTCCCAGTGCTCTGCTTACTACCTGGCAAATAATAGGTGCTTGTTAAATGCTAGTTGAATTGAACTGGAAATAAATGATAACTACATAGATAAATTCATGACCTATACAAATGAAATACAAAATATTTTTGGAGTAGATGAGAGCATTGACAAATGGAGGGGATCGTGAAAGGAATATAGGAGGTAAAGGAAATGGCACTTGATCTGATCTTGCACACATTTGTGTCTTCCTCAGATTTGAAAAACATGCTGTTTCTATTTTCATCTAAATCACTGATGAAACTATTGAACAGCCAAAGACAAAGACTTCTAGTACAATGCTAGAAACCTACTTCTTTGACATCAACAAGTCTTAGGGTACAGTCATTCAGCCAGTTCCCCAGTCCATCTATCTGTAGTGTCTCCCAAGACCACATTTCTCCAAATTGTCCACAAGGATATCACTAGAGGTCTTGGCAAATGCTTTGTCCAGACACACTGTTGACAGCATTCTTCAATCTGGATAATCTTAGATTTCCAAAAGTAGGAAGTAGAATAATTAGGCATGAGTTCTCTAAGAATGTGTTCGGGTGGTACAGTCACCACTTTTCTTTCTAAGTACTCATAAACCAGCTTTTATGAAGGATTTGTCAGTAATTAACTTCAAACTCTTCCATCTTTAGTCTCTGGAATCTACACTTACCCTTCTTTTAGAAAAGTAAAAAATTTGCAACTGTCAGTCTTTGGGGATTTCTGTCATTGTTTAAGCTTCTGGAAGAAATATTTGTAGCAGTTCAGTGATGGCACCTAAAAGTTCTTTCAGTACTTTAAAATTCTTTCAGATCCAGATGTTGGATTCATTTAAATTTTTGTAAGTTACTATCACTTTGCTTTGGAATTTAAAATCCTTTCTTCATTGTATTTCCTTTTCCAGTCCAAAGGTCATTCTCATAGAGAAGATGGAGACAAAAATCAGTTTGAATAGTTCTGCTTCAGGCATTTGGACTAATTCTTCCTTGTTCCTCTTGCTCTAAATATGTAAAATTACATTTTTCAGATTGTTTTTAGTATTTTTTTATTTGGGTAAACTTCAACTCATTCTTAACATGAGCTTTCTTAACACTGTTCTTGTGAATCTATACCATTATTCTCTTATCTGATGTTAGTTCTCTGTCCTTCTGTCTTATTTATATGTACTTTTAAAATCAGAGATTATTGTGCAATCTCCTCCTTTCTTACTTTACTCATACATCAACATGGCCAAAGAAATCATCACCTAATGGTGAGGCTGGTAGTGGTAAACATGTATGTTTTTAGTTAGACTCATCAGAATTTGATTTTTGAGATCCTCCCATTATTCTGTAACCACTTTTATAATGTAATCTCTGGACATTGAATCATAATTATATATTCTTTTATCTTTTAGAAATCTGATTTCCTAAAATCCAGGGTATTTTTGAGGCAATGTCCAATTTTCCATTCCTTGAATAGTGGGACCTTAAGTATTTCAAAGTTATTTTTCTCCAATATTCGTGTTATTTCCATATTACAAACCACTTTTTTGTTTTTGGTTAGGGCAGCATTTGCCTTCTTTGTTTCCTCTTTATTATTTATTTTTTCAAAGTATTTGTATTGTTTATAATCTCTTGATGTGGAAATAGAATTTTTCGTTATGATCCTGGGAGGCACGGGTAGGATAAGGATTGGGGAAACGAGGCTGGAGACATCAGAACAGTCAACGAACAAAAAAGCAAACAACATTAGGAAACACATGATAGAATGGGAGAAGGAGGTTGGGGAAGGGATCTGTGGGAGTGCCCACCTAAAACACAGTTGGTTTGTAGAATATTACCCATGGGAAGACAATGAATATCCTGAGGCCTTCACAATAACAATGGGATACATCGAAAGTAGAAAACCAGCAGGAAAGTGAGGAGGGAGAAAAATATAATTTAGGGAAAATGGAAGCAAATATGGAGAGAGCCATACACAGAGGAGGGCTTAGTTGGCTGAAAAGAGAAAACTCTTTCTAAGGGGTAACAGAGCTTAGGGGAGGCGGGGAAAGGGATGTTGAGGAACCTATAATAACGAATTTCGTATATCCAGAGAATTCTCAAGAGAAAGACTAATTCTTCCATGTTTCTAACCTCACACACTCCCTTGTTCTCCTTGAGAAAAAAATATAAATTAGAAAAATATTCCAGAAGGAAGAAGTCCAAAAGTGGCATCTGAATCTAAGCTTCAAAAACTGATTTAAGAAGAGCCAAGTAATCGAGGCAATGGTCTTTGTAACAATTCCCAAAAGACTTTGAGTCACAGGATGGTGGATGTCTTTGTTGCTAACCTGGTGGTGGCGAGGGGTGTGAATCTCTCTGCTCAGACTGTGCCTCTCAGCTATATCCTCTTCCCTTGATCTCAACACCTGACTCCTGAAGGACCTGGGAAGTTGGATAACAGGGTCAGGAAGATGTGTGGTGAGAGTTTTGAGAGTTAAAATTATTAGCATTTAAAATCAAGAAATTTTTCAGAAGCTCTGGTTTTGATAGGAGACTTTGAATGGATGGCAAAGTTATTGACGTCCCTCAGTATTATTATATCTTCCTCATATTCCAATTTTATGATCTTTATTTTGAAAGCATGATCCATATTTCTTAGTCTACAGGTTTATAGTATACTCTCAGAACAATATCACTTCTGTTTATCTGTCCTTTTATCCCTCTCTAAATGTTCTCCATTATGCCTTTTAGTTCTGGAGTGTTTTCTTTTATCATTTCCTGCTTTATTGTATTCATTTTTCCCTTTGATTTGTCATGTTCTTCTCCCTCAGTTTCCTTATGTTGGGAGTACAGAATTTGATGACCTGGATCCCTACTATTCCTGATTAAGACTGATGGAATGAATGGAAAGGCTTCTATTCCCCAAAGTTGGTTTTTGTTCATTCTGCTTTCTATAGCTATCAGTCTTATTGAATTGGAGAGATTAAGGAAAGGGAGCCAGTATCAGATGTTTTTTTGGATTGATTCCAATTTTCATCTATTTGTGCATGTGATATATACATTCTTCTTGATTAAGAGAGAATCTAAATTTTGAATTTACTATTGCATGTCATTTCAAAGTGGTGGATACATAAAGTTATGTGAGAAATGGTAATAAGTGGATTAAAAAAACCAAAAACAAACATACCAGAATTTATACCTTCAAATCCACGTTTTCCCTGTCAAGTAGTCATTTTATAAAACTCTGTTTATTCCAGTGATATTGCTCTTGGTCAAAGGCTTTTTGGAATTTCAAAGCCTTTCTTTTGAAAAGACTACTTTTCTTTGAATATCAGTGCTTATGGAAAGCTACATCTCCTTTGACTAAATTTCTGGAAATAGCAGAAAGTAGTTTAGAACTAATTCTCAAGTAAGATGGGTGATCAAGCTGCATGATATAACATTAGCTTTGTCTGGTTTTTGGTCACAAAGAGCTCACATTAAAGGTTCTTTCTGCTCTATATTGTAGGAATAAAAGGTTATAAAACTGTATCTATCTATATACATTTTGTCCTATCCAGTTCAGAGTATATATTTTATTGTTGATTCTGCCCTGAGCCCTCTTTTTTTCTCTCCGTGTGCTTTTTTGGTGATCTCAGTGCTTATGAATTGAACACTTACCCAAAACAGATTATTGTATCTGTCTATATACCCAGCCCTCATTTTTCTCCTGGGCTCTAGTCCTGCCTCTCCTGTTGCCAGCTGGACATCTAGTCTAGACTTTCCTATAGATCTCTCAAGCTCAACATGACCAAAGCTGGACTTATCATTTTACCAAATCCTTCCCCTTCTTGCTAATTTTTATATTATTGTCGAGGGTACCACCATTTTTCTAGTTATCCAGCTTTGCAACCTAGGAGTTTTGTTTACCTCTTCACTCTCACTCACTTTGTGCATTCAACCAGTGGGGAAGTCTTGTTGGTTCTGCCTCTGAAACATCTTTTATATCTGCTTCTTTCTGTCCACTATGCCAGCAGTTGCCCTGTTGGTCTTCTTGCCTCTAACCCCTCTTTTCTCCCATCCAAAATCCATACAGCTGTCAAACTGACATTCCTAAAGCACCATATGACCATGGCCCTCTCCTATTCAAGAAGCTTCATTTGCTCCCTATATAATCATAGGATTATACATATAGGGTTGGAAGGAACCTTGGAGGTCTCCATATTTTGCTCAAGAATTGGAAGAGGGACTTTGCCAAATATTTTTCTAAAATCCAAGTTAACTATACCATTACCATGTACTATCGTCCTAGTAGTGCTGTCAGAAAAAGAAATTAAGATTAGGGTTTTTTGGGCATATTTAAAAACAAACTATTTTTTTTTTATTGCTGTCTCCTGTCTACATCACAGTTTTTTTGGGGGTGGTGGGAAACCCCATGTAGCCCCTTGTCTAGATTGAGTCATCCCCTGAAACAAAGAAAAGTAATTAGTTAAAAAACATCCAGCAAAACAATTGGATGTGATAATGCATATATTAAGAGCAGACACATTCTGTTCTAGTTATCCCCAGCACTTTGCTTGAAGGAGGAAGTTTTGTTAATTATCTTTTTTGGAATCTTAATTGTTTTTAGACAATTAGAGTTTAGTTTCCTTCTGTTGAATTTTTAATTTGCATTGTGGTAATCATGGTGTTTATTATTGTTTTGTTTTTTTTATTATTTTATTGAACTTCATTTCATATAGATCTTCACATTTCCTCCAAATTCCTCATATTAATAATTTTTTGCTGTATAATCATATTCAATTATATTTTTATACCCCATTTTCACTTATCTGCCCATTGATTGGGCATCCATTTGGTTTCCAGTTGTTTGCTACTACAAAAAGCAGAGTTTTGAGAGGTTATGTGGATCAACAGAAATGTCATACTTTCTATCTTGTTGGTAACTTCTCTTCACAGTCTTTCATTGATTACTTCCAGTGGCTCAGAAATCAATCCACTAATTCTTTCTGTATCCTAGGATGTAGTTCATTTAACTCTTTTAAAATTCATAAGTGGTAGCTAGACGTTACCATTAAGGAGGACCTGCTGCCTCCTTACTTATCTTGGGCAATGAGTCCCAAGAACATTTTTATCTTGTCCTTTCTAGTCTAAAGATCATTGTTCTTGGCAGAGAAAATAGAAGAATTGAACCATTGTCAGGTTATCATTCTCATCTCTTCAGAGCAGTGGTCCTATCACTTTTCTGAGCTATGTCCTTTCTTGACTATAGCTTTCCTTGACATTCTTCGCTCATTCTGAGTTTAGAACCCAGTATTTAAATGGTCATCAGCTAGGAAGTGCAGTGGCTAGAGTGCTGGGCCTCTAGTCAGTTAGACTCAGCCTCCTGAGTTCAAATCTTGGAATCAGATTGTCTAGATAGTTCTCTCTTTCCCCTCTCAGTTTAAGTGCTTTCTTTTATGTATACAGAATTTCATTCTTGAGAGCTTTCCTTTCCTCATGAGTTGATGCCTCTTGTGGAATTTTAGGCCATGGGCTCCTATCTACCCTTTTTTCTTGAATGCTTTGAAGTCTACTGTTCTGAAAACTAGGGTGTGTGTCAGACTATTCCCAGCTTTTTTCTTCTCCATTAAATTTCTAAAATGAAGCAATACCTTTCTTACAATGTTCCCTTTACTTATGGAACAATGTTCCAGTATATTTAGATAATTTAAGAAACAAATTAATTTAAAGCAGTCTGTCAAGGGAGCTTTAGAATAAATGAAAGTCTAAAACCCATAAACATTATTTGAAAACTAGACTTATCACCAGCAAGGAATTGAAAAGCTATGGTTTGTGCTCTTAGGGTCACTTTTAATAAGATTCACCTCTTAGAAAAAGGGGCATTGAGGGGAAAAAAGACAGATTACATTGAATTAGGCCCTACTGACTCATCAAGCAATCTGATACAAAATACTCTATTGTTCTTGCACCAAAGTTCAAGTATCTTCACTTTAATGTATAATAGTTAATGCTTTCACTGTTATTTGCATATACCTTCTATATTGTAACAAAGCCAACCCTGAAAACATAAAAAACCTCACAGATATCCCTTTAGATGTCATTTCTAATCTTTTAGATCATACGTATTCTTAAATTGGGAAAATGGAAGAGTTCTCAACAACTTTTAATCCAAATAGCCTACTATTTTATTTTTGTACCAGATATCAATAAAATTTGTCAGGTCTTTTTAGGAAAATATAATTTTCTACATCCTTTAAACTTTTGCATTTTAAAATGTCTTTTAGGGTGATGATGATGGATACATGTGTATTCATGAAGATGAGAGTGTGCACATACATCCTTCTTATGTGATTGGACGAAGTCACCCTGTATTAGATTCTTCGGTATGATCTAAAAATTGGGAAAATCTCCTCCATCTTTTAAACCCTGCTGGTCATTTGGCTATAATTGCATTATTGGACATGAGCCTCAAATCAGAATAGTTGGGAAGCAAAGTCCCTTTTAGAATGTAGCTCTGGTTCTCATTCTCCCATCACAGTGATCCAGAAAGTCCTTTCAAAATTATAGCTTCTTCTACCATGCAAGAGGTTTTTCTTTTTCAGGGAAAAGGCCCATCACTTGATCCTTAGATCTCTGTCTTTGGGAGTCAACAACATAAATATTAATTTTCCAGATACATTATTTATTTATTAAAAAGTTCCAACTCAGGGGCCTCCTGTAATGTGGAGCTGACTCTGAGTTATCAAAAGCTGTGAAATTGGGATGTAAGCTCTATCAGATCCTACTAAACTTTCAAAAACTTTGAATTTTGTCCCCTTGATAGACTCAGTCTTCTGTCTAAGGATAAGCATAGATAAGTAGGAAGAAACTTATCACCAGTAGGTTGATGGCCCCAGGTGATAAATTCTTCGATAATGGAGACTCGTGAAACAATGTAGAGATAACTACATATTCTTTTCACTCTACTATGACTGAATATGTGATACTCATAATTTTTATGATATAAAATTGGCAACATTTGTTTCATGTTTCTGAAATAAAAAAAATTTGAAAGAAATACTCTGCTAATCCTTTTACTTGGCCTTCATTGAACCTTTCTTTTATAGTCTTATATTTGATAAAATATTTGATTGACAAGCAGATTCCCTTCTCCCTAACTTATAGGAATGACCTTTGAGAAGAGGTCTGGTGAGTAAGAGAGTTTTTGATCAGTGAAGGTAAGCTTGGTGAGGAAAGAAACTGGTACATTCTAACAGAAGCAATGGTTATAATCACTAAAACGTAGATTTAGACCTCAAAAAAAACTCTGTAACAATTATAGCTGCAAAACTGTGGGATGGGCTGTTCCCCTCCACAGGGGATAGGGTAATTGGTATTCTTTTTCACTATAGGACTTCAAGCAAATATTGGATATCCACTTGTCCAGTGTGGTTTAGAGGGTTTTCTTGTTAAACTATGGGCTGAGTTACATGGACTATGAAATCTTTCCTACCTATGATTCTGTGACATGGTAGATAATGAGAAAAAGCTCCAAACAACTGCCCTTATTGTCTCCCAGGACTATCAGTATAATAGGTTGTCAGGCAATTGATTAAAAAGCATTTATTAAGCACTTACTGTGTGCCAGGCCAAATGTAGATGCAAACACAAAAAAATGAAACGGTTCCTGATATCAAAGAACTTATGTTCTTTTGGGGAAAATAACATATAAATATGTAAGAATATATAAAATATATACAAAATACACCTACTATGAAAGATATTTTTTTTGTGGTCATTTGACAATCAAATAAACTTGGATGGAGCAGTAGATATTCCTAATGAACTGGAACCAGTTATGAATTAGGTTTTTCCTGCCAGGGAACTTATTTAGGAAATTATTTTTTTGGGTGTATTGGATTGGACACTGATGGCCTGGAGGAATTAATGAAGCTTTCAGAGACTCTTAAGTAGTGTGCTCATTAGGTCCTGGGAGAATCTGGTGCAAGGAAAAATAATAACATGCTTGCCAAATTGGAGGCTAGACTCATCAGTAGGGGGAAAATACAATCTTCTGTGAGGAAGTGGAAGCACAATAACTGAACACAAACCAAACACACACACACACACACACAGAGAAACAATTACAGAGAGGAAATTCAACAAACTTTGCCATTTAAACCAGATGACCTTTCAGGCGCCATCCCATTCTAGAATTCTGTGCTGATTATTAATTATTATGTACCCTTATTTTTGGTAGTCATTTGAAAATGTTGAGAAAGATCATTGTGTGTGCTGTGTATGTGTTTTCTTGTAGGCTACCCTTGAAGCTATGGCTTGGAGGCTGGCTGATGGAGTTATTCAGTGTTCTTTTAGAAGAAATATTAGTCTTCCTGGTTCGAAGAGATTTGATCTGGATCAGAAGTATTACATATTTCTAGCAAATGGGGCCACTAATGATGGTATATATTTTCATATAAAGTATCTTTACTTAATCTTTGGAGGGCTATTATATGTGGGCATGCCTACAGAGGATTTGTTAGAGTGAATGATTGAGTTTTGTATCCTTTTGAAAAGGTTATGTTGAATAGAATAGGGGTTCTTAAGTTGGGCTCTGTGAATTTGTTTAATGTTTTGATATAATTGGTTTCCTTTGTAATCCTATTTTATTTTATGTGTTTTAAAACATTACTCTGAGAAGGGGTACATAGACTTCATCAGAATTCTTCCTATAGGGGTTTCTGACACACAAAAAATTAAGAACTCCTGGAGTGGAAGGTAAGTTCCTTCCAACAGAATGTAAGCTCCTTGAAGGTAGAGACTGTTTTTAATTTTCTCTTTGTACTCCCAGAACTTAGCACCTTGTACAAAGTAGGTATTCAATAAATGGTTTTTTTAAATTGAATTGAGAAATTATGGGAAGTTTCAATGTAATATATAGTGAGTGACATAGAGATAATTAGGTATATAATTATTTAAATGTTTTTACCTGCAGGGGCTAGGCATATTGAGAAACATTCATTCATCATGCAAATTAACATTAAAAAAACTATATAATGAAGTTATTTAATAGTTATGCACTATAAACATTAGAGACACTTTGTCAAGCAAATGAGCCAGGGAGCTTTGTCATGTTTTGTTCTATTTCTCCATAATTTTGATTTTTTTTTAAATGGAAGGATCCATCTGTAACACAAAGAATAACAAATGCATGATAAAGTCAAGCGATGAAGTTTAATGAAGAACAATATAAATAAAATAAAAGACTTCCAAGAAGAAAGAATAGGAAACAAAGGAACTTCAATGTAACTCACTTATTTACCTTTATTAAGAGAAAGGTCATTTGGAGGTGGGGGCAGTATGTATGGATAGAGAATTAGCCTAATCATTTATTTTTATAAATACTTGAGTATTTGGCTTATAAGTCAGCCTTAGGTTGAGGAAAAATTAAAAGACAATGTGGGAAATTCACTCAGTCTACTTTCTGTTTTTAAGAGGACATATCAGACATGTAATTTTAAAAGTTACTAGACTATATTGTATCAAATTGCTTACTCTATTCAGTCATAACTCCTGTTTTGGCAGGGTTTTGGACTAGAGGATCAGATAGATGTCATAGAAATAGTATACCTGGATTCAAGCAACACAGTTTAAAAAACTGCTCATGGTATCCTTAATGTGAGTTGTTGAGAGGGAACAGTTAGTTAGAGTCAGAAACTGGTTGAATTCAGCCTGCTGGGGTTAATGGGTCAATGGCACTCAGAGGGGATGTTTCTGGTAGAGGGCACTGTCCTTGTGACTGTTCTGTTCAAAGTTTTAATCAGTGATTTAAAAGAAAGCATAATTTTAATACTTATCAAATTTACCAATAACACAAAGCCAAAAGGGATAATTAATATGACAAAATAAAAATTCAAATGACTAATGTAAAAATATGTTTAATATGAATGTATATGTACAGCCTATATCAGATTGCACACTGTCTTGGGTAGGGGGGATAAGAGGAAAGGAGAGAAAATTTAGAACTCAAAATTGGGGCAGCTAGGTGGTGCAGTGAATAGAGCACCGGCTCTGGAGTCAGGAGGACCTGAGTTCAAATTTGGCCTCAGACTCTTAACACAAAAAACTAGCTGTGTGACCTTGGGCAAGTCACATAACCCTAATTGCCCCTCCAAAAAGTAAAAAAAAACCTCAAAATTTTATGGAAGTGAATGTTTAAAAATAAAAATAAATAAATAAAAATCATTAAAAAAAAGAATTCAAAAAGGTCTAGATCAGGGGCTCTTGCCTGGGGGTTAATCTAGACCCACAAAAGATTCATGGGTAGACTTCTGGTTGTTTGAACTTGGGTGGAAAAAAATTACATCTTCATTTCAGTGTAATTGATTTCCTTGGAAATCCTATGCATTTTATTTTATACACTTAAAAATGTTATTCTGAGGAAGTCCATTGGCTTCACCAGATTGCCAAAGGGATCTATGCTTCTTGTTTAGGTATAGGGCAAATTAGCTGGCTCTTGAGCTCCTTTCCAACTCAGAAATCCTGTCATTCTCATTTTCTGTGAATTGATCTACTGGATGGCAGTGGGAAGAACTAATATGTAAGAGGGAGGTAGATTTAGGGTCAACAATAGGAACATTTTTCTAAGTGTACAGAAGGAGAATGTCACTTAGAAAGTGACCCATATCTGTCATTGAAGGTGTGCAGGTGACAATGGATAACTTACTTGTTGGGGCTGTAATTGAGGGAAATCTTGTTTGAATTATGGGTTGGATTAGTTGATCTGAAATGTTTTCTAATTTAGAGATTCTATAAAAATGTAGGTATGTTGCTGCTTTTTCTCATCTGCCTTATCTGACATTTCCAGTTTCTGGATGAAAAAATACCTTTCATTTGTAACATATGTTATACTTTTCACAGAGCACTCTCACACATATTTCACTTAATAAATTATTTTTCTTAGATGTTCAACTCAACAAACACTTGTTCAGTGTCTCCTATGAGCAAGGCTGTGCTGCAGGCTGGGGATATGAGATAAAAACAAAATAACCCCAAATCTTTAGGAGTTTACATGGGAGAAGAAAGAATAGCTGACATTAATGTAGTATTTTACATTACACTTAATCCTTATAACGACCTCAGAAGAGAGGAATTATAGGGAGCATTAAGATACTGCCTATAATGGTATAGATGCAATATAGTATAGTGATAGTGAACCAGCCACCAAGCCAGGAGGACTTCTAACATGTATTAGCTAGGAAAGTGACTTAATCTTTTAGTCCACTAAGCAATTCTTTAAAACCATCAGATGCAGAAGGGTCAACTTGCATTGGTAGAGGGAATTCCCTCATCTTGACATATCCAATCCTTATACTTATCTGTCTTTCTTTGCAGATTAGGAAACAGGCTCAGAGAAATTAAGTAATTTGCTTATAGTCATACAGCTAGTAGATGTTGGAGTTTAGATTCAAACTCAGATCTCTTGTTATTTCAATACCAGTGTTCTACTTATGTCTCTAGCATTTTTACCTCCCTCTCCTTTATCTCTGATACCTTTTTAGTTCAGGTCTTTATTATTTTATTCCTAGATAGCTTATAACAGATGCTTTGCAGATTTCAGACTCCATATCTTCAGCTTTTAGGCTATTTTTCATGATGCTGTCAGATTAATCTTAAAACCTGCTTTCATCGTGCACTCCTCTGCTTAAAAATGTCTAATGCCTTCCTATCGCCCAGTGCAAGTCCAAACTCTTTTTCCTGAAACTCAAAGTTCTCCATAACCTGGCCTCCAACCCCATTTTCTCCATTGGAAACTTCTATTCCAGCCAATCTTGTCTCTTCAGGGAGGCCTAAATATCCTATTCATTTTTGTCCTAAATCCTAATATTTTAAAGTTCTGTGATTTTGTTATTGTGGATACTCCCATCACTGACTCAGGTTGCAACCCATCTGTGCCTCAGGTTGGAGAATTTCTGTGACCAGCTTAATTGAATGAGTCTCCCTGACTTGGCTAGGATGGTCTTTCCTAATAGAGTCCCTGAAGACACATATAAAATTCTGTACTTAATGGTTCTGTGGTCTCATTGTTGTGGGTTTACCTCCAGTGGTATAGGTCTTAACCCATCAGTGCTTTCTCATCCTACATAACCCTTGTCTTTTTCTTTCCATAAGTG
>NW_027187022.1:0-60000 GCF_028583685.1 Petaurus breviceps papuanus | reverse complement strand
GTTTAAAAAAAGAAGTTATTTGCACATGTGCCACATATCCCTACTATACTATAAACTCTATGAAGGCAGCAATGTTGATATAAAAATTAGATATGAAGTTACCTAAACTTCCTATCTTTTCCATCACTGACCACAGAGTCATATATAGTAGACAATGTTTGTCAAATTTTTAAAAAATTGTTTTAAATGATATGTTTTGCTTTTATATTACCTAGATTTTGTTTCTTTCCTTCCCCTCTTAGAATCACTTATAACAAGGTTTTTTAAAATAAAATAAGAAAAATGTGAAGCTAAAAATTTCAGCAAAATTGATCAATATTCTGAAAAAAATCTGATGTAATATACAGTGTTCCATACCTGTACATGTCTGTTTTTTTTCTTATCATGCCTTCCCCCAATTTTAACATTTTTATTTAAAGTTTTGAGTTTCAAATTCTATCTTTTCCTCCCTCCTTTCCCCCATTCCTCAGATGGTAAGCAATCAGATATAGGTTATACACATTCAGTTATGTAAAACATGTACAAAAATACTTGAATAAAAGAAAAAGATGAAAGAAAGAAGTGAAAAATAGCATGCTTCAGTCTATATTCAATTAATATCAGTTCTTTCTCTGGAGGCAGATACTTGCTTCATCATTCTTTGGGATTGTCTTGGATTATTGTATTACTGAGAAGAGCTAAGTCATTCACAGTTCTTCATCAAACAGTATTGCTGTTACTATGTACAACATTCTCCTGGTTCACTTCACTCTGCATCAGTTCATCTAAGTCTTTACAGGTTTTTCTGAAATCATACTGCTTATCATTTCATGTAGCATAATAGTCCATTAAAATCATATACAACAGCTTGTTTAGCCATTCCCTAATTGATAGGCATCCTTTTGATTTCCAATTCTTAGCCACCACAAAAAAACTGCTATAAACGTTTTTGTATAAATAAGTCCTTTTCCCTTTTTTGTATGTCTTTAAGATATAGACCTAGCAGTGTACCCCCATTTTTTGAGGGCATAGTTATTCTTTATAAATTCACAACATAATTTACTGAATTTTTTATAGTCTAGTAGGGATAAGTGGTACATGTACAAATAAAATCACCAACATAAGCTTAAAAATAACTCCATGACTTTTAATTTGCTTTTGCTTTAATCGTGGCTTTAGTTTAAAGAATACTTGTGCTCAGAAATAGTACTTCCTTTCCTTGTTATTCTTGTAAGGTGTGGGCTAACTCCAAAATAATCATTTGAAAAGGTGGTTTGGCTAAGAGAATTAGTAGTTTCTTTTCTTTTCATTTCACTTTTTAAAAAAGATATTTGAACTGACAGTTGATCATTTTTTCCTGTTCTTTTATGTGCTCTGGGTCTTTGGTCTAGAAATTAAAATCCAGTTTGGTAGAAGAATCACTATGGCATAGGTTGAACAGTGTGTCTTTTCTCTGGCAGGTGCATTCATGTTTGTGGCCTGGATGACAACTGTGAGCATTGGTGTGCTAGTTGCCCGATTCTTCAAACCTGTGTGGTCCAAGGCCTTCCTCTTTGGTGAGGCAGCCTGGTTTCAGGTAGGCAGGAAGAAGAACTCCAGGAAGATCTGTGAAATTATTTTAGTGTTAGGGACATTTTTTTTCCTGGGAGCTTATGCTGAATGAAGATTAGTTGAGAGAATATAGGCTGTTTAGTCTGGAGAAAAGGAGACTAAGTAGGGACTTAATAGTGGTCTGCAAGTATTTGAAGCTTTGTCACCTGAAAGAGGGATCACACTTATTCTGCTTGGGCCCAAAGACCAGAACGCTTAGCAGCTCAGTGGGGGTAGGGTTGAGGTGGCAAAAAGGAAGATTTAGATTTGATATAAGGAATGGCTTCCTAATAATGATCTGGAAGTTGAATGTGCTGGCTTGGGTGGCCTTTCTTCACTAGAGGGCTTCAAGCAGTCTTGTTTAACTGTGGATTTCATAGGCATTTAAGGCATGTATAATTGGGCTCCAGTGATACCTTTTTAGCTTTATCTCCTATTACTCTTCTTCACATAGTTCAAGTTCCAGTCAATGTGGACTATTCTTGGTCCCCTCAAATATGCTGTGTATTTTATCATACCGTGCTTTCTTACACAGTGCTCCTTATGCCTGTAATGCCCTTTCTCTTAAAAATCTGAATCTCTATCCAACCTTCAGAACTTGACTGAAAATACCACCTTTTACACATGAAATCATCATGAATACCTTCACCATTAAGGCCTCACATAACAATTATTTTTGCATTTTCCTAATGAACTCATCATATTCTATTATATGTTATATTATCTGGGATCAAGTTTCTCCACTGACAGATAGTAGATGTTCAACCCCAGGCAAACCACTAGGTACTCTAGACAACTCTCTAAGATTAAAAATTGCAGAGAAAGTGGCAGCCTGAATTGGTGTAATGCTATGCACAGAAGCTTTCCAGAAGAACTGCTACTGTGAACAGCTTTTAAGATTCTGATTACACAGTATAGTGATCACTCTATTCCATAACAAATCAAAGCAAAACATTCACAGAAAATCAAGGTAGAGCATTCACAATATTACAACTTATCACAGATAATCACAATATAATATTCATAACATCTTATCAAAATGGCCACATAGTTTTCACCAAAGTGGTCACAATATTTAGAACAAGGAACAATCATCTCAAAGTACAATAGTCAAAGTCTTTCTCTCATGGGGCAAAGTCTTAAGTTAACTCAGTCAGTCACTTATTCAACAATCAATTACTAAGTAAGGTCATAATACAGTCTCAAAGTGCAATAGTCAAAGTCTTCCACTCATGGGGCAATTGATTAACTCAATCAGTCACTTATTCAGCAATCAATTACTAAGTATCATACACAATCCCTCCACCCCTAGGTCACTAGTAAACTACAATTTCATCTTTACTCAGTACCCAGGGAGAGGTCTTTTCATCTTGACTTGGGTTCTCAGATTCCCTGGATCCCCTTCCATGGTCTCAGATTCTACCTGGATTCACCAGACTGTCACCTGGGTTCAATGGCAGACAGCTCCCAGTTCCTTGCCATCCTCTGGGAGTTCTCCAAGTTATCAGCATCCTTCCTAAAATGTGCTGCCCAGAACAGAGCACAGTTCTGCAGATGTGCTTTACTAGGGTAGAGTACAGAGGGACTGTCACCTCCCCATATCTAGAAAGTACATCTCTCTTAAGGCAGCCCAAATCACATTAGCTACTGCCAGGTCCCTTTCCACAAATTTTGGTCCTTTGTGATTATTTTTTCCCATTAGCCAGCTTTCACTGGGTCTTTTTATAGCCCTATCAGCCTAACTTTCCTATCTAACCTAAATCCTCTCTCCTTACTTTTCCAGTCAGGCCATTCTCCTTACTGTCACTTACCTTGTTCCTTTCTCATTCATGCTATTTCCTCTTGTTCAGAATATCCTCATCTCTCCTCTGTACTTCTTCAAATCTTAAACTTCCTTTAAGGACCCACTCAAGGCTCACTTTTTTTCATTAAATACCCTCACCACAACTTTTATATTCTTCATACCGGGGACATTTTTTTTTCATTTTTGCTGTCCAATGAACTCCTCCCCACATGCATATCCCTTCCCATGATCTTCTTCATGAAGTAACACCATCTATTACCTGGGGAGCTCTTTTGTTATGCCATCACTTTCATTCTCACAGGTACATCGGATTCTCATGCTCTGCACTTCTGGCCTCACTACTATTGGCTTTGTACTTCCTTTCATATACAGAAAAGGCTGGAGTCAGGTAAGTCAAGTAAATGTGCATTTTTTGAACACTTTTTTTTTTGTGTGCCAGGCATTGTGCTTGTGCTGAGAATACAAATGCAAGTAGAAAGACAGCTCCTGTTCACAAGAACATTCCCATTCTAATAGGGAAGAAAATACATAAAAGGAAGCTGAAAAGGAGGGGGAGAAGGTATCCTCCCAACAGAAATAAATGTCCTTATAATTGATATGTGCTATCTGGGTAACTTATGGCAAACCACTTAATTTTGTGATCAGCAAAATGGGGATAATAATAATTGCATTACCCAAAGCTCTCTGGGTTTGTGTAAGAAAAAGAATCTGAAATCTTTAAAGTGCTATGCCAGTGTGAGTTAGAATGATGAGGATGAATATTTTTACTTGAATAATTTAAGAATCTATACTTTTATTAATTAGGATGGTGGCCAGAATGGAGGCAGCATGATGAGAGACAGCGTAGACCAGTGCCCATATCATTGAGATCACAAGTCCATCAGAGTGTCAGAAAGATTGGAGGGGGAGTCAGAAGGTTTGAAAACTTTTAGTGTACAGAGACCAGGCAACTGTAAGGCAAATAGGTGGACGTCATCTAGGGTAATGGAGTTCTGAGAAATGATCCTCCTAATTCCTTGGCTTTTCAAGGAGGCATGTAGATTAGGAAAACAAACTAATTCCTCCCTAGCCAGGCTCCAAGAGTTTGCTTTACAACTTAACTCAAAGGATGTCCTATTAGTAAGAGGTCTTACTTAGGGCAATGAGTTCTCCCATTATATTCCTGTTCTAAACAATAAAAGCCAAGGGTTGAGTTACTTTACTTGACTATCATCTCCTCTCCCAGGCATTTGTTGTTTTTAGTGTGCTGATTCATTATACAGAAGAATTTTGTGATTACCCCGGCTTTGAGGACGAAGACAATGAATAGTTTATAAGCCTGTTATGCTAAGCAAGATGAAAAATAAGTCATGGAATGAAGTTATGGATTCATATGAAATGTGGCGTGGAAGTTTTATAGTACAAAAATGTTTGCCTGCAAAAGCCTCTTCTAGCATGTGTCAGGCATACAGTCATCTAGAGCAGGTTGATTTGGAAACCAAATCAAGAGAATATTGACACTATTTGCAGTCATTCAGCAGTGCAAATGTATGTAGCTACACCAGACATTAGTAGCTAGTTAATTATATATAAGTCTAAGTAGCCTAATTAGTGTTTTAGCCTGCTCCTGCCTGAACCCAGCCACTAATTCCTGGCACCAAACTTTGGTTGTCTTCTCTCAAGCCATTGGCTTGAGCACCCATTGTCTCCCCCCCCCCACCTTGTTACTCACCTAGGATAAGCTTTCTAGTTTCATTTAACTACTTCACTTCACAATTAGCTTTTGCAAAGGGACATTAACTCTGAAGATGTGGCAGCCACAAACATTCCCCTAAGACCTCAAAAGACCCACCATTAATTCAATTACTACAGAACATTGGTGCCACCAACTTCTCCTCCCCATGAAACCTGACTACAAAATGAGCCTTTGTCTGACCTTTTGGGGGTCCAGTCAAGATGTAATTCCTGAAGGTCACTCCTTGTTCCTTGGTCAACTGATGGTATGCTGGCTGCAAACCCAGACTGTGAAGCATCTTCCTGACCCTTTGAGACTCACAAGATTAGAGGCTCCAACCCAGGAGTATGCTGGTGAATGTTTAACCACCAAACTCTCTGAAAAAAATTATATGCAGACACAATTTTAAACTTAATCTACATTATTAAAACTTTCTCAAGTCTAGGCAATCAACAAGAATATATTTTAAGTCTAGGCAATCAATAAATAATAAATCAAACCCACACTGAAAATTTAACAATGGACTATTGTAAGCTGGTCAGAGCTGGCTTTAGCATGCCCTTCTCTGCCCCTTTATCTAGTACAGAAGGCCATGGACCAAAGCTCTTTCACAGGACCACCTGGACTAAGAAAGGAGATGGCCCTAAGACCTCTCCCTTAAAGCAATGTCTCTCACCAGATCTTGTGAGGGAAAGAATTATCTAGATAACCTGAGAGCACTGAAGTGAAGAGACTTCTTGAAGACACCTTTAATTCTAGCTATACAATCAATCAAAAAAGGCTCCTAACCTTAGTAGATCAGAACAAATTAAAGAATGCCTATCCAATCTCTTCAAGGCACTCCCATTCAAGGTCACAGCAACTCTGCTGCAAACAGGCTGAATGAGGGGAATTTGCATCAGCAGAGCAAGTTGATGGGGTTTGTGCATTTACCAGACCTCCATTATTTTATTAAAGTAGGAAGCTACCATAGGAATGAACTTGTTTTTTCTTCTCATTCAGTAGCCTCCTCAGAAGTGGCTTTGCACTACTATTCAGGGGCTCTCTTCCACCCTGCCCCTGCCCCTGCAGTGCTATCTGTCTACACCTCAACCCACTGGTTCTTTATTCATCTCTCCCCATGTGTGGTTTGTGGTCTGTGCTCCAGGCACAAAAATTCCTAGTTACAGTTCTGCATACTGTATTTTGGTTTGGTCTGCATACTGTAGTTTGGTTGATTAATGGTGGAGTCAAGAGAATTCTGACTATGGAGTCAGAGGACCTGGGTTCAAGCCTAAGGTCATATAGTTACAAATCAGGAGAGATGAAACTTGAACTCAGGTCTTCTAGTTCTTTTATTTATGACCCACTATCACTTCAATAAGTTAACTTCAGAGGAGTCAGTGAGAACAAACCGCATAATTCAAGCACCCCTTAAGTGTTTCTCCATCTCATTGTGTCTGTGTCTGGAACATAGTAAGTACTTAAAAATGCTATTTGTTCATTCATTCATTCTTAGGTCGGAGATGCTCTGTTAAGTCTTAGTTTAAGGTTTCAAATGAAGTCATATGGCAACCTGTTATAGTCTGTCTGTCTGAAGTTTTGAACAAACAGACCCCAAATCAATCAAACATAGATGTAACTATATAGCATTGCAGCTGCTGGGACAAGCTCACTTGTCCTTGAAAAGTGAGATCAGACTCTGGATCAGAGGTTAATTCTAAGAAGGGGGTTGTAGAGCAAATGCCAGCACATGGACAAGTGAGAGAGGAAAATAGCTTGGTGCCAGTGTGCTGTTTGAGAAATTATTATCGAATGCAAATTGAACATTAGGGGAGGGTATTTTTATATTAAAATGCATGCAGAGTAACTCATGAACTTTTTTCCTTTGGATTTTAATTGAAAGGGGACATAGTGGCACTGTACTCATGATGGTTTTTTATTTAGGAAGCAGGTTATCATCCATACCTTGGCTGTGTAGTGATGACATTAGCAGTTCTTCAGCCGCTTCTAGCAGTTTTCAGGCCTCCATCATATGATCCAAGGTATGATGTTTCCATTTATTCTTTTCTGAATGCAAAGGTCTAGCAAATTACATTTAAAAATAATTCTTAAAAAACATTAAACATTGATACAATCAAGGAAACTTGCATTGTTAACTATTTACATGAGAAAATCAGTTGATTCTAAAACAGAAAATATCACAATTATCCATCTACTCCTCATTTCCCTTCTATTTTGTCTCTTACCTGGAATCATTTATGGGCACCCCATTCTTTTGTTTTTCATTTTTTCTCACTTTGTGTTATTTCACAAAGATCTTTCCAGATTTCTTTGTATTTGAAGCAGCTAAGTGCCAGTCGATAGTGATGAGTGGAGAGTCAGAAAGATCAGCATTCAGATTCCGCATCAATAAACATTTTTTTGGGGTGTTATTTAAACTCATTCTATAATCGTTGCAACATTTGACAATAAGACAGGTGAAGTTCAATTCACAGAATTTGCTCCTAAGACCCCAGTGACTATTAAGGTTAGTTTCCAGAACTAAAATAGATCATATCAATCATTTAAAAAAATGCCTATTATGTGATAGGCACTGTGCCAAGTGATGGGGTCACAAAAAGAAGCAAAAGATAGCCCCTGTCCCCAAGGAGCTTGCAATCTAATGGGGAAGACTATGTATGTCAGACACTATATAGCTTCATGACCTTTCTATGAGATAAATTTTCTTCCTTTGTAAAATGATTAGTTTGAACTTGATGGTCTCTGAAGTCCCTTTCACTTCTAAATCTATGATTCTATATTACATTATAATATTCCATTACATTAAATAATATGATTTATTTAATCATTCCCTAAACAATGGACACTGAAGTTGCTTTCATTTTTTGCAATTATTAATAAGGCCATATTTAATACCTTTTGCAATAATTTTAGGATATGTTCCCAACAATGGAATTGGTGGGTAAAGAGCAAATTTTTTTTTAATGAGGGGTGACCTTGCAGTTTATAAAATTCAGAAGCAAATTTGATCTATCTCATAGCTTTTTTTAAAAAACTAGAGCCTTTAGATATTGAATAGTCTTAGATATTAAAGAGATTTTAGATATTAAATTCCTAGATATATGGGAAATTTATACTTTTTTTTCATTAATTTAATTGTAGTTACCTAATTTTTAAGACCATAGGCTATTTCTTTCTTTAATTAGACGGCAGATATTTAACTGGACTCATTGGGGAACTGGTACTGCTGCTAGGATACTAGCAGGTAAGTAATTATTATGCCTTTTGTCATTGTTAATTGCTGATTGTTTCTATACCAAATTGCAAGTTGGCTTACCTGATCTGTGGATGCATTAGTAATTGAAATAATTGACCATTAAGGAGAAAGTAACACTGAAATCCAGAAAGAACTTAATGAAGATGGCTATTAGGTTCTCTCCACCCCCAGCCAAAAATGACTCCTTTGCCCCTGTGAACTCCAATAGAACTTCCTTGTTTAATTCATTAATTTACACATACTACTTTATACTGTATTATATTAATTTATGAACATAGCAAATTCTTCTCTGCTCAATCATAAACTCCTTAGAGGTAGGGACCATGTTTTACTCATCTTTGAATCTTCCACAGTGTCATTTATTCTTTTATTAAGCCCCTAATAATTGTAGAAAAGCATGCTGAGTTGTTAGGGAAGACGTTTGGCCAAGGCATGGTCCTTTCTCTTGTGGGAGTGTCTGGTAGAGCCTATGGACCCCCTTTCAGAAGATTTTTAAATGCATACCACAAAACACATAGGATTAAAAGGGATCTAGTTATAATATTTATAAAAATACTTTAAAAACTTTATAGACCTCCCCTGAAATCCATTTATGGACCTGTTAGGTTGAATCCACTCTAATCTCTCCCTACTTTCCCCAGGTTTTTTCCAATGTTATAGATTTTAGTTCAGGGCTTCCCTAAGGTCAGATGTATTAAAAATATTCCATTTTGAAGTTTTATGTTAACTTTCAATAGGATAACTGCCACCACACTCTATTTGTAGTTCTCAAGTTCTCAGTAGGTAAAGGTATTTGGCCTCCAGTGCTTTTTCTTATCCAGTTGAAAGATGAGGAGCCTGTGAGAGGGGGGAAAGGAGTCATGATAGCTGTCTTCAAGTATTTGCAGAGTTTGTTATATGTAAGAGGGATTACACTTCTATTTTTTTATTCTAGAGGGCAGAACTACGATCTGAAAATTGCAAAGAGGCAAATTTATTCTAAACATGAGGAAAACTTTCATAACAAATAAAACTATCCAAAAGTCTAGTGTATTCCCTGGGGACATTACTGATTCCTCCTGGAAGGAAGTCTTTAAGCAGAGGACTGATGACCATTTGTTAGACATGTTGTAGTGAGGATTCTTTTTCTTTTTTTGTGTGTATGGGTTGGACTAATTCTTTCTAATTCTGTGGTTCCATGCCCTAAGCTCAGGGATTTGCACTTAAATAACTTCCTCAGTCCTATGCCAGAAAAATCTGAAGATTCTGAGGAAATGAATAGCTCCCTCTCATGAAAAAGATGGGGAACCTGTGTTTTAGGGGAAATTATCACAATCCCTCACAATTAATTGAGTTCAGATTGAACAGGGCCATGTCATAGGTACAGACCCATTTATGGTCATGTGAACTTGAATACTGATCCTATTTTCCATTTATATAGTCCTCATTGTGTCTGAGTCCTGTCTCTGACACATATTGGCTATGTGACCTTAGCAGGACATTTAATTTTCCAGTATTCTAGGCAGTTTTTAAGATCATAAGTTACAGAAATGGTGCAAACTTGTATAGGTAAAGGCAATTTTCCATACCATTGAGATCATAGGACTAGTCCCCATCCCTATATACTCCATTAATTTGCTTAATTTTGTGACAACTTTGATCTGTTAAATACTGAAAAAAGTTAGGTAGATACTAAAAAAAACCACATTTTTAAACAACATTTTAATATTGTCAAATTATTTTTTGTTTTCTACAGTGTCAACAATGTTCCTGGGCATGGACTTACCAGGACTCAATCTTCCCTCTCCAGGGAAAACTTATGCAATGATTGGATTTGTAGCTTGGCATGTTGGTACTGAGATTCTTCTTGAGATACATGCCTATCGGCTAACACGCAAAGGTAAAGCAATAGTTAAGCCCCTTGAAAATCTGTTGATTTTTCCATAGTTTGTGGAAATTTTTTTTTCTGCAGGAAAATTTGGGAAAGAAATGGTAACATTTCTCTCCTGATGGTAACACACCTTAGTATTGTTGAGTGGTTCCCCATTTTCTCAATCCTTTAAGGAAAGTCATACCTTTCTAACTAGTGATAGAATTTGTTAGAGTTTTAGCTAACTAGATTTGAAAATATGATTGATTAAATTATTTAAAATTGGAGTTAGTGAATAAAACACAATGGAAAGGCAGCATTGTGTAGGGGGGCAGAGTGCTAAACTTAGAGTCAGGAAGACCTGGATTCAAATCCTGCTGCTGATACTGTGTGATTAGGGGGGAGTCACTTGTTATCTTTGAGCCTTAGATAATTCTAAAAGACTATAGTATAGATGGGTTGTTGTGTCCTTTGGAGGAAGGAGCTTCCACACCAGTTAAATCACAGGTCCTTGATGTATTGATTATGTAGTGAGGAAATCTGAACAAGTTTTTGGGAATAGAGAACAGAGTACATTCTGTGTACTCTTACTGTGACTTGGCTCTAAGTGCAAAAAGGCAAGAATATTGGGATTTTTTGAAATTAGAATAGGAGGATTAATACAATCCATTTGGTAGACAAAGGGTTTGGATGAACTTAGTGAAGTGCTTTTTAATCATCTGTCATGGGTTGTTGTGGTCTCTTCCAAACCCTAAAATTCAACTATTCTACAAAGACCTTTTATCGATGAAGTGCTATGTCATGTTGAGATGGTAAAACATCCATAATAATTTCCCATGAAGCTTCAAGCTGTCTTCTGCATTTGCCACCCAGTAGTATTGAATGATGGGTGATCTAGTCATTATCATCATCATCACCATCACTACCATCATCACCATACCTCTCTACCATTTATGCCGAATCCTGGTCTCTGCACTTTTGTGAAATATTTTTGTCTTTTCTTTTTCACTGTAGGTTCCCCATTTCTAGACATGCAGTGCTCTCGTGTCCTCTCTAGCCAGAATTGTCTATTCGGATTTATCAGCCAGGTCTTCCTTACCTACAGGCAGGTGTAGCAGCAATGCTATTTGCAGCTGCTGTGGGAGAGTAAGACCAAAAACATCGGCACACAGGGGGCTGCTAGCACAGGTTCCTTGATCTAAAGGAAAAGCAACTCTAAAGAGGTCAACAGTCTCACTTTAATCAAACATATACATCCTTTTCCTAGTTCAGGAGAAAAAGTCAACACCCTGAACTTCAGAGAAAATACAAACAGAAATTACAAACAGGAATAATAGCACAAAGACCAACAAATAGGGCTTCTGTATGACCAAATAATACATACATCACAGATCAACAGACAGATATGACTGTCTGACCATTACATATATGCATAATAAATAGAGAGAGAAGCACCAACATCTGGCTTTTCAAAGCTAGGGAGAGGGGGGACTCCTTAACAGCTACCCAGAGTCTCATCTGGCTAAATGACAGAAACATTATTCCAATGAGTGATCCCCCAAAGCAAAATGCTAACAGAGTATATATATACCTTTCTTCAGGGTTGGAGGGCATCACAACCCTTGTGACCCACTGCCTAATTACAAAGTAACAAAAGCTGTGGGCCTTTTTTTTTTTTTTAAAGCAGTCGGGGTTAAGTAACTTGCTCAAGGTTACAGGACCAGTTATTTCTGGGCGTGGTGCTGAGTGCTGAGCCCGGGATTCGATCTCCAGGTCATCCCAACACTGGAGCTGGTGCTCTTACTCTAGCTGTGGGCCTTTCTGAAAAACAAGCCTCCCCTAATCAAGCTTCTCTTGTTGGGCTCTGTGAGGCCTATTAATAGATGGGGAAGATCTTCAGCTCCCATTAACCTTACAGTAGGACTACAGGAAACTTCATTTCCCTATTCCTGTATAAATAGAACTATATTGTGTTCTATTCTTTCAGAACTTTGTTCTCCATTTGGTGACAGCTGGTTAGTCTATCCAATACAAGCTAACATGAAAGTAGATCTTAGACAACTCATTTACCACTCTGAACTTCAGTTTCCTCATCTGTAAAATGAAAGATTAGATGACATCTAAGTTACCTTTTCACTCTATATCTATGATGATTTTACCCTATAGGTACCAGCCTACCTTTCCAGGTAATTATAGTTTCACTTTAATGAATTGTATGAGACAATTCATTATCCTAAAAGAGTAACTCTAATTCTGGGAATCTAAGGTTAAGGGACTTATTTGGGGGTCAATAGGCCTTTCATTTTCCCTCAAATGATGTTAAATAATCCCTGATTTACTTGACATAATCTGGACCAGTTGTTCCAGCCCCCAAGAGTGGTCTCAAAGTATGTTTGGTGCCAGGTATGACTAGGAAATCAAGGGGAGGAGAGATTGATGGAGGCTGGGTAGCATTCTGTGGTCTAGAGACTTCTGATTGGGGGATAGATAGCGACATCTTGTCTTAGCCTGATCATGATTTCAGTTATCATGGTCATGCCTAGGAGCTCTTGAAAACTGTGCTATGATTTTGGCTGTATGTATGCTGGATACATTGAGCAGTTTGGGTGACATTTAGGTACTGGATAGTGAATGTTATGCAGTTTTGACCATTGAAAGAAATGTTAAGTAAATTGTGATGCTAACTTCACTATTGTTGGCTGATATAAAGCCTATTTAAAATACTTCTTCAACTATTCATAGTTTTTGTAGTGTTTAGTGACCTTTGCATTAGTACATAACACAACCCCTCTATACCTTAGTAGATAATTTCTTGAGTTGGTGTGGCAGAAAATAATCACTGTGGCCAACTTTCTGATGAAGAAGCTCTTTAAATTCATTCATTTATTCATCAGACATTTATTAACTGTCTATTATTTGCCATTAAGGGACTTATATTTCTACTGTAGGGAGAAGGGAAAGAACAACACACAGAGAAATAAGCAAGTACAAATAATCTGGGAGCAAGGGAAGGGAGAAGCACTATTAGCTGGGGGAATCAAGAATATCAACTTCTCAAGAGCAGGATTGGTTTTATTTTTGTCTTTGTATCTCCATGATCTAGCATGCACAGTGCCTAGCACATAGTAGACACTATCTGTTTGCTGGTTGATAAGAAGGCAACTAGGTGGTGCATTTGATAGAATGCTGGGCCTGTAGGTAGGAAGGAATGCTTGAGTTTAAATACAGCCTCAGAAACTTACTAGCTGTGTGACTCTAGGCAAGTCACTTAATATCTGTTTCTTCCTCTATAAAATAGGAATAATAATGGCATCTCTCAGGGTTGTTGTGAAGTTAAAATGAGATATTTTAAAAGCACTTTGCAAACCTTAAGGTTCTATGTAAGTACTAGCTATTGATATTATTCTGCCTGCTGCTTCTGTTATTGATAGATAGGCTTTACATAAGTGGTAACACTTGAGGTGAGCCTTGAGGGAATCTAAGACATTCAAAAGGGCAGAGGTGAGGAAGGAGTACACTATTCCAAACAAGGGGGTCTTTACAAAGTCCTGGGGGACAGGAGAGGAATTACCTTGTATAGAGTAAAACAAGCAGGTCAGTTTGTTGGGAATTTAGAATGTTTATAGGAAAATAATGTGAAGTGAGCCTGGAAGGGTAGACTTGGGTCCAGTTGTTATAAAGGAGAGTAATATTTTATCACAGAGGTAAGAGGGAGCCATTGGAGTTTTTTGAGCAGAGGAAAATTGGTAGATCACTTATTTTCTTATTTTTTAAACAATTTTTTGGAATTATTTTTTAAAAACTATTTTATAGTATTTATTTGCATATCCATCTGGTGCTTGTCTTTTTTTTTCTATTTGGAGTTCATATTTTGTTCAATTTCCTTTTATGAACTTGAATTGTTTAAATTCCCTATTTCTTGTCCTGTTAGTTTGAGTATTTTATATTTCTGTTAACATTCATCCATTTCATTTGTCAGTTTTACTGGCATATAACTGGGCAAAAGAGTTTCTAATATTTTCCTTTATGTTCAGATCTATGCTCTGGAAATACTGAATTTGCCAGTTTTATGGAGGATAGATTAAAGAGGGGAAGAGACCAGAGAGAATGAATTTAGCTTATGCTGGGCCTTCAGCCATAGGCTTCTAGTTCATTGTCAGGCCTCCACTTCTGACCTTCCAAGGTTCCTGGGACCTGCCAGAGCTTTCCTTTGCTAGTATAAGAGTATAATAGGGGCGGCCAGGTAGCACAGCGAGTAAGAGCACCGGCTCCAGTGTTGAATCCCGGGCTCAGACACTTAGCACCCACCCAGAAACACCTGGCCATGTAACCTTGAGCAAGTTACTTAACCCCAATTGCTTTATAAAAAAAAAGAGTATAATAGCAGCACTTTTAAGAAGACAGTCACCATGATGAAACTTTAAGGGAGGATTTAATGGAAGCTGTTTAAAATACATCCCTGTGATTTGGGATTGATAGGGTTTTGATGGGAACTTCAGAGAAATGAATAAAAAAAGGATTTTTTAAGCCTTTGCCAAGTACCATGCACTATGATAAGAGCTGGGTATACAAATAAAAGCAAACAAAATAGTCCCTACCCTGAAGAAACTTACCTCCTACTGGGGAAGACAACATATAAGGAAGAACTGAAAAAAAGGGTTCACTGGAAGGTCACAACTTGCTTAGTAGTATAGTTTGAAGCTGGTGGCTGGGAACTGGGCATGATAAGATGAAAACGCTGTTTGCCTCAGTTTCCTCATCTGCAAAATAGGGATAACAATAGCATCCTCCCAGGTTGTCATGAGGTTAAAATGAGATATTTTAAAAGCTCTCTCTAAATATTAAAGCACTACATAAGTGCTAGCTATTGTTATTGTTATTATTTGTTACTGGAACCCAGGGACAGAGGCCAAATTTATAATAAGCTGTTTTAGACATGTTGATTTGGAAGTCCAAAAGGTGATGGGAGACTAGAGCTCAGAAAGAGTAAAATATGGGAATTATATGCATTAAGATTGTAATTGAATTCATGGGAGCTGATGAATACATTAAATGAGAAGATAGAGAGAAAAGAGGACAGGGCCCAGGGAAGAGCCCAGGATTAGTTGGCATGACATGGATGAAGAATCAACAGTGATGACTGAAAAAGTGTTCAGACAGGCAGGGAAAGAACAAAGAGAGAACAGTATAACAAAAACCTAGAAAGTATCCAGGAGTAGAAGGTAATAAATAGTGCTAAATCCTGTAGAAAGGTCACAAGGGATCAGGATTGAGAAAAGGCCATTAGATTTTTAAATTAAGAGATCACTGGTAACTTTGAATAATTGTGTCAGTTGATTAATGAAATTGGGAGCTAGAATACAGAAAGATTAGAAGAGAGTGAGAGGTGAGGAAATGGTGACATGTGTTTAGATGTGTTCCTCCAGAAGTTTATCCAAGAAAAGGGAAAGGGATACAGACTGGTACCAGGTGGGAATGGTAGGATCAAATGTTGCTTTTTTAGGATGAGGGAGGCCTGGGTATTTTTGTAGGTAGCAGCTGATGATGCTGTATTCTGAGTTCCCAGGAGGCTTATTTCATAGCAGGCAAGAGTAGGAGGAGCTATGGCTTGGGCAGTCGGAGCTTGGTTGGGAGGCAGGTGGAGGTAATGCCAGGTGTGCCTCATGCTGGAGAAGTGCTTGTGGTGGTATCTTGCTCTTAACTTATGAATGAAACATTTAAGTCCTGGGGTAAAGGGAGTGATAGAAACCAGGAGCTGCTTTGTCCAGAGAAGTTTTGTCATAAGACAGGCAGCCTGGACATTTGCTGGAGAAAACTTTGGGCCATCAGGGAAATGGAAGTCAAGAAGCAGGATTAGATGAATGCTAATCAATCAGAAGCTCAAGATCTCAGAGATGGGAGGGTAAGGAAAAGTAGAAGAGGCAATGTTGTTAAATCCCTTGATAAAATCTTACTGTTTTTGACAGTTGAAATTTTGGAAGATGATAGAATTCAGATTCTTCAGTCATTTACAACAGCTGAGGCAGAGGTGAGTCTTTTTAGTCTTCATGTAAGATCAAATTGGAAAGTGGTGTGTACTTTGCTGAAATATATCCATTTTTCTTTCAGGGCCACACATTTAAAAAGGTGGTGTTGGTTATCTATTTTTGTGGAAATGTAGCTTTTCTCTTCATATTCCTATCTGCAATTGGCCGGCAGTGATCTAATTTCCAACAGTGTGTGAACAAAGGCAAACAGAACCTTGGACTTGAATGATGAGGAGATAATGGGACTCAAAGCCTGTATTAACTGCCTCCAATTTTTTTCCTGAAATGTTAGCTTGGAAGATGAGTGTCATGTTTATTAAGGGATTCTGAGCTAGGGTCACTGAAAATAAACTTTCAGTAAGGGTTACCTGGATAATAAACTTACATTAAGTCCCTTATGTGCAGTTCTCCAGGTTTAAGGAAGGTTATACCTCAAGAAACTGTCCTCAAATTTTCTCCTATGAGGTAAGTATAGTAAAAACAAAACAAATTGGCAAAGAACTTTTAATGCCTACTCTGTCCTAAACAAAACCAAACTCCAGATTCACTTAACTTATGGAAGAAAAGAATTTCTATTGAAAAAGATACGTTTCCAATAGCAAATATTCTATAGTTAAAAAGAAATCCATGATTTTCTATTAATTCATCCTAATAGTCTCCTTATCTTCTCTTAAAATGGGAAGCTACATGGTTGTTAGAAGAGTTTTGAATATAACCCATGTTATATGCTGCTTATCTTTATTTAAGACCCCATCTGGCAAGCATTCTGTGCCCTTGTGCAGAACTCTCTGGCCCATCAAGTCTTTTCATCTGCTGGTCTAACAGAATCCTTTAAAGAGCTTCAGGACTAGAACAGAAACATGGAATCATCTCTTTTCCATGCTCCTCTTTAAACTATAACCTGTGACTCTTATTAAGGTTGATGAGGACAAAACTCACTTGGGCAAATTGAATTAAAAAAACGTGCAAATATATGTCTAGCACCCTCCATTTCTTTCCGCAATCTTTTAAAAAGATTAAAAAAAAACCTGTGTTGCCTCAGAAATTTTAGAAACCCACAAATTGAAGCAGAAAATGCCATTCTTCTTGTCTTTTTTGTTTTATTTTTAGTGGGTTGTCCCTTCCTGTGGTGTGTGGGCAGTTTCCACAGTTGCCATTGTGACCTCTACCATTGGGTGGTGCTCTAAAACTGGAGTTCTGGATCTAATCTATCTTGTTGCAATGCTCAGGGATCCAGACTCGTGCTTCCATACCAACATGACATGAAAGCATTCAGTTTGGCAGCTGTCCCTCCCTAAATTTATTTAAAATTTATTTCTTTGTTGGGGGTAGTGGTGGAACACAAAAAGTTAATGAGAAACATTAGCATTAGCATTGCATTGTATTTGTAGGGGTGAGGAGAGCAAGAGAAAGGAAGGCAAGGTGACTTTTTTTTCCCTTTTATAGATGTTTGTTTACAGACCTCATAGTAAACATATGAAACCTACCTGAGGAGGGAGGAACTAGATGTTACTAAATATTCTTTTACAAAATAGATTGAGGAGGTCTTTATTTGTTATTAGTATTTTAAATGGTATTTCTCTAAGTGTTTTGATAATGTTAAATTTTTTGTTTGGGCCATAGACAATCTCTATTCAAGGAACAGCATAAGTCATACTTGCTATTTTTTATTTTGTTGGATAAAATTGTATACTTTTCTTTCTCTTTGTAAGTATGCATGAATCAAGAAAAAATTAGAGGGTTAACTTGGACTTTCTCTGTTCATCTTTTCTAAATGCAGATTTTTTTTTTCTTGTGGTCCGTGTTCCTGTCATTATTGTATTGTTAGTTTTATTATTTTTAAAAGGTGGGGGGCAGCTAGGTGGCCTAGTGAATAGAGCACTGGCCTTGCACTCAGCAGGACCTGAGTTCAAATTCGGCCTCAGATACTTGATACCCTTATTAGCTGTGTGACCTCAGGCAAGTCACTTAACCCCAATTGCCTTGTCTTCCCCCCTTCAAAGGAAAAAAAAAAGGTGGAGGATAGTAATATAATGTGTGAATATTTTTTTCTGTTGCTTGCTGGTAGTAAGGATTTGTAGATGAATAAATTTCATGTTACATATATTCTAAATCAAAGGGGAGGGGAAGTGATTCAAGGGGGAAGATGAGCTTTGATAGTATGAGTGATGAATTGTAGCCATCTGTGAACTCTAGTCAATTTTCCTTCACCTAAGGAAAACCACTTTAACCCTTTCTGTATTATTTATCTGTAGAAATACTCTTATGAAAAAAACACTGTATTTATAAAGGTGATACACCAACAATTGCACTGAAATGAAAAGTTGTACCATAAAGCATTTCTAATTTCATTCTAATGGAAGAAAATTGCCCCCTAAAAGTAAGAGTTATCATTTTTCTTAATCAAAGCTGACCTCCTTGGATATCAAATGCCTGTTCTTTTGTCCACATTTGTTTTCTTTGCTATAAAGATTTACATAAATCGTTACAAATAAAGTTGTAAATCCTGTTTTATTTTTTCTTACTTCTGTTACATGTGATTTTGAAACTCCACAAATGCTTTGAAAGAGGGAGTGGGTTTCTTGCCTTCTTTTTTTCCCTCTCCAAACAGAGTACAAGAGAAATTTGAGTGTGTTCCTCATGAATACTAATGACTCACATGATTAAATTGCTTTGTTTTACAATTTACAAAGAATTTTCCTCACAACATGATGTTAGCTAAATAATAGCTAGTATTATATAGCGGTATTTAAGGTTTGTAAAATGCTTTACATGTGGTTTCTCATACATTATCTTCAAAACTCTGTGAGGCACATGCCATTATTTCTTTCCATTTAAAGATGAGAAAACTGGGAAAGTAAAAGGTAAAAAGATTTGCCCAAAATTACAGTTATTATCTGAGGTAGCATTTGAATTCAGGTCTTCCTAACTCTAAGTCCAATACTCTATCCACTTTTGCCACCTAGGTACCTAAATAACACCTGTATTACTAGGTCCATTTTTGCCAGTTTGGAACCAGAAAATCAGAGAAGTAATGACCTTCCCATAGTCACACAGCTAATAAGCATCAAAGCTACCCAGATCTAAATTCTTTTGTCTTTAAGTACAATGTTTTTTCCACTCCAACATGTTGCTTTTGAAAATTTAAACACCTAATTCCAAGAGACTGTAGTGGACATAGTACTTACATATGAAGGAAGGGGCTCTGCTATGGGTCTCTTCTCAACTAGATCCCTAGAGTAGGGGAGCCTGTTTACATTCTAATGGAAAGAGGATGTTAAAAGTTTTTTTTCTTCTAGAATCTTAAAGCCACAAAGGGTAATAGAGGTCATAATTAATTTTGTAGTGTTTAAGAAATGCCGTGTGAAAAAATAAAAGGAGGTAAAGGATATATTAGGGGAAAATGGGGAATTTGTTAGTGCACGTAGTTTTTGTAAGTAGAGCTATATACCAACATAGAAGGAGTGTGTTGGGGGAGGGTAGTGTTTTACCTAAACTGGTTAAAAGAGGGCAAAACACACACACACACACACACACACAAACACAGAGTTTGGTGTAGGAACACATTAAATTCTGAAGAATGGAAGAGGAGAGGAAAAATAGCAAGTATAAAAGGAAGAGCAGAGTTGGAGGAATTAGTCATAAGCAAAACAAATCCTAAGCTTGAAGGGAGGATAGTGAAAAGAAGTTTAAAAGGAAAACACAAGAAGGGGCAACAACTTGAAATAAACAGTGAGCAAATAGTATAAAGAAAAAATTATAATGAAATGTGGTGGGATATAAGCAATCATCATTATTGTGAATGTAAGTGGCATGTACTCACCCATAAAAGTAAAGAGGTAAGCAGACTTGTTTAGAAAGCAAAATCCACTGATACCTTGTTTACAAGAAACACATTTGAAACATAGAGAGCTGAAATAAGAGGTATGAGCAAAATTTGTTATTCCTCTGCTGAACCCAGAAAAGTGGGGGATTTCACACAGGGAAACAACAAAAATAAACTTAATTAAAAGAGGCAAATTGGAAAATGACTTTGCTGAATGGTAATATAGATAGTTAATTTCAGTATAATATATATGCACTGAATTGCATAGCTTCTAAATACTTAAAGGAAAAATTAAATGAATTATAAAGAGAAATGGATAGTAAAACCATAAAAGTGGGAAACCTCATTTCTTCCATCAGCTCCAGATAAATCAAGCCAAAGATAATAAGGAAAAATGAAAAACCTAATGGAATTTTAGTAAAAAAAAGATGGTGGACCTCTGGTGATCATTACATAGAAGTAGAAATGAGTATACATATTTCTCAGCTGTGAATGGCACACTTACAAAAATTAACCATTTTTTGAGACATAAAAACCTCAACCAAATGCAGAAAAATCAGAAAATGACATCTTTTACTAATGAGAATACAATAACAATTGTGTTAAAGGACTACTGATAAAGGGTATTAAAATTAATTGAAAATAATTTAATCCTAAATGTCTGTTAAGTCCTATAACAAGTAACAGAAAAAAAGGGAGCATTTCATGAAAGATATTGACAACAATGAGAGAACATATCAAACTTTTGGAGATGCAACTAGAGAAATTTTTGGGCAAAAATTTATATCTAGAAATTTATTAACAAGAAAAGGAGAAAGAAGAGATCAGTGAATTGGAAATAAAACTAAAAATATTAGAAAACTCAACAAATAAAAAATTCCAAATAAAACACTAAAATATGGGGTGGCTAGGTGGCGCGGTGAGTAGAGTTCTGGCCCTGGAGTCAGGAGGACCTGAGTTTGGATCTGGCCTCAGACACAACACACACAAACAAAAAACCTAGCTGTGTGACCTTGGGCAAGCTACTTAAACCCAATTGCCCTCCAAAAAGCAAAAAAAAAAAAGCACTAAAATAAAAATCTTGAAAAAAAAAAAGACTAACAAAACAAAAAAATCAATTAACAAATAAAACTATGAGCTGGGTTTTTTGGAGGGAAGTTATCCAGTTTGATTAAAAATAAGAGGTAAACCAAATTACCACTATAAAAAATTAAAAAGAACTCATAACAAATGAAGAAATAAAGTATATTAAAAACTATTTTACCTAACTACATGAATAAAATCAATTTAAATGAGTATCTGTAAAAATATAAAATATTCAAAGTAACAGAACAAAAAATAGTCAATTTAACCCAATTTTTGAGGAAGAAATTGAACAAGCTATATAGGAACTTCCAAAGAAAACTCCAGGACCAGATAGTTTAATAGGTGAATTCCATCAAAAATTCAAAGTTAAAATTAATTCAAATATTACATAAACTATTTGCAAAAACAACAAAAGAAAGGATCCCATCAAATCCCTTCTATGATACAGATATGGTCTTGATACGTAAACTAGGAAGAGTAAAAACAGAAAAAGAAAACAATAGTCCAGTATCCCTAATGAACATGGATGTAAAAATGTTAAATAAAACAAAGAAGATATAAACTATATAACCAGGTTTGATTTATGTCAGAAATGGGAGTGGGGTTAATAATAGAAAAACTATAAACTTTATTAACAATATTAATAACAAAAAGGCAAAAATCACACACCCATATCAATAAATGAAGAAAAAGCTAATGACGGAGTAAAACATCCATTTCTGTTAAAACATTAGAAAAAATACAAATAAATAAGCCTTTATTTAAAATGGTTAATTGTATCTTAATGCCAACAGCTTCCATTTAGAATCAAGATAAACTAGAAATCTTCCCAGTAAAACCAAGAGTGAAATAAATATGTACATTGCCAATAACACAAGAAAAATTAATTTAGGATATTATCATGTATAAAGAAGAAACAAAATTATCACTTCACAGATGGTATGTTTGTGTACTTAAAGAAATCTAAAGCATCAACTAAAATTAAATTGAAATAACTAATAACTGTAGCAAACTTGCAGGATATGAAATATATCCATGTAAACCATCAGGATTTCTATTTAATATCAATAAAAGTCAATAGAAAGAGAGATTCCATTTAAAATTACTGTGGAAGATATAAAACATATATGAGCATCTACTTTCCAAGATACACAAATACAACTACACCTACAAACCACTATTTACATAAAGACAAACCTAAACAATTAGAAGAACAGTAATTACTCATGGATAGAATATGAGTGTATAAGAAAAATGACAATATTACCTAAATTAACATAATTTAATGCCAATTAAACTATCAATAATTACTTTGTAGAACTAGAAAAAATAATAATAGAATTCATATGAAAGCAAAAAAGGTTGTGAATCTCAGGGGAATTAAGGAAAAGAAGTAGGAATGAAAGGAGTCTATCAGTCCCAGATCTCAGACTGTACTACAAAATAGTAATTCTCAAAACAATTTGGTACTGGCTAAAAAATAGTGATCAATCAGTGGAACAGATTAGCTACACAATATATTGAAGGAAATATATCTAATAGCCTAGTATTTGGCAACCACAAAGAACCCAACTGCTGGGAAAAGGACTCATTATTTGACAAAAACTACTGAGAAAATTGGATAACATTATGGAAGAAATTATATTTAGACTAATACTTCACCCCTTATAGTAAGGTAAGCTCAAAATGGGTATGTGACCTAGATACAAAAAGCCACATCTTAAGTAAATTAGAGAAACATGGAAAAAATTACCTATTAAATCTATAGCTAGGAGAAAAATTCATGACCAAACTAGTGATAGAAGATAAAATCAATAATTTTTATTACTTTAAAATAAACTTTAAGTAGTTAAACTTTATAAACTTTAAAAGGTTTTGCACAAGCAAATTCAATAAAACTAAGTTTAAAAGGGAAACAGCAAACTGAGGAAAATCTTTGTAGCAAGTTTCTCTGATAAAGGTCTCATTTCTGATATTTAAAAGACATTTAGTCCAATTTATAAGAAGAACTATTCAGAAGAATCTCAGGATATCTATAGCTAAATGAAAAAAAGGGCTCTAAATTGCTACAAATTTGGGAAATGGAAATTAAAAGAATTCTGAGATTCCACTTCTCCCTCCTCAACTCTTTGTAATCTGGCTTCCATTCTCACCACTTCACTGAAACTGTTTTTGAAGGATAAAAATGATTTTATGGCTATGTCCAGTGGCTATTTTTTAGTCCTTATTCTCTTCTCTCTCTGCAGAATTGGACACTTGACTTTCATCTCTTTGCTTCTGTGACATTTCACTCTATGGTACTTTCTCATTGGGAGCTCCTTTGCTCCCTTGGCTTTAAGGATCATTGGTTCAAATGGTTTTCAAAATGGTTTCCAAATCTGAATTTCCATTTTCCAACATCTCCCCAGAATTTCAGACTTATTTTCCAATTATCTGCTAAATTTTTCCAATTGGATGACACGACAGCACCAATCAAAGTTGGCTAAAAACTCAGGAAGAGTGGTGATTGAACAAAGTGGCAAGTGATTCAAGAGCTGATGATGGTACAGAGTTGAATTGGTTAACTATATTGTTAAGATTAGGAAGGGAGGAAAGTGAAGTCAGAACAATGGCAATAGAATGAGAAAGTATGACAGGTAGAGGTATTGAAGGTTGAGGTAAAGGTGGAGAATAGGTCCAGGAGGGTGAAGCATAGGGAGAAATGGAATAATGAGTTCATTATCAGATGAGGAATTGTCAGAAGGAAGTAGGAACAGTTGAGGGTGATCAAGGGTGTGACCATCCCTGTGTGGAGCAGAGTTGGAAAGAGGAGTTCAAGGGATTTGAAATTGATAGAGAGTTTGAAGGAGAATCCATATGCGTGTTGAAGTCCTTTAGTATAAAGATAGGAGCTAGAGATGAAAAAGTTAGTCAGTTAAGTAATAAATTCCTAGGGAAAGGAAGGAGAATAACCTAAGAGTAGATGACAACAGCCAACATATTTTGAATAGAGTGGGGGTAATGTGAACTTTGAAGAGGATAAAGATGTTGCTGAGCAATGACAACAAAAGGAGAATCTAGAAGTGACAATGGGAAGCTAGGAGCCCTCCAACTTCTCCCTAGAACCAGTGTGTTGGGAAAGGTAAGATCAATGAAAGTATAGTCCATGTTGGAGAAGATGACTAGGGATGTGGCGTCATATAGGAAAAGCAAAATCTCACTGAGGGAAATTGTTGGAAGCAAAGGAAGAGAAAAAGTTTCAGGATGAAGAAATTTTGTTCATTATGGAGTGGGAATTCAAGGGGCACAGTGGAAGGGATGGGCATGATTAGAGTGGGTCATGAGAGAAAAAGAATTGAGAAGAATTGGGTTAAGTGCCTAGAAAGTGAGGATTGGGGATAGATTGTTCTTAGGTGAGCAATGATTGAATAATACAGGGATAGAGAAACAGATGATAGGATCTTGTTAACCATAGGGATAGTAGTGGATGACAGATGAATAATAATGTTCACAGTCTCCAAGGGGTTATTTTGCTATGAAAGGGCAAAGGGTATAGAATTTTCTTCATTCTGTTTGCTGCTCCTTACAACAGAGTGGGGTTGGTAGGTTATGGACAGAGGTGAAACCTGTTCTGTCACCCGCCCTCCTAGTCAGCAGGTGTGCTTCTTCTGGATAGATAGAGTTTATTCAAAACTAACAGTATAGGTAAAAAAGGCTAGTGGGGTAGCATTATATGTTAAGAAATCATAATCATTTAAATAAGTCTAAGAAACAAAGGAAGGTAAACATGGAAAAGAGCATTTGGATGAAGATCGATAGATGGAGGTACAAATAGAAGGGATTTTGTCCTTAGAGCATACTACTGACCTCCTTGGCAGAAAGAGGAAATAGGTGAGGAGTTTAAGGAACAGGTCACATGTAAAAGATTGTAATCAGGGTTCCCAGCCAAGCCTTGAGCTTTTGCATAAAACTCTCCTAATTATTGAAGAGAATGCTGATGCAAAACTGGGAGGGGCATAGTTGGGAAGAGGGTTTTGGAGAGGAGAAACAGTTCTTTTTCAAGAGGGTACAAGTGGTGACAGAACCTTTTGAGGAGCTGGTTTTACCTATATTTCTACAGCTTCTGTAGTTTGTCTCCTTCTCTCCAGGTATCTGGTGTTGGTCCCCAAAAGAGTCTGGCACCAAGTGTGTCCTCTTGAAGAAATGTCTTTCCTCTCCAGAATTCTCACACCAACTCTGTTCCTTGTAAGGGCATGCAGCCTTATGTCAACATTCTCTACCTGGAGAGTCATAATGGGAGATTTCAATTTTCCAGCATCTGCTGCAACTGTTAAAAGCAGAGCAGCTAATAACTTCTTAACTTACTAAGGATAATTTCTATCTTCCAAAGTAGGAGAACCAACAAATGGAAATTCTATTTTAGATCTGTTTTCACCAACAAGGAGGAATTGGTCTCTGGTATGGAAAAGATAAGAGCCTTGAGAGGAAATATGCACTTTCTTTTAGGGTTTGTGATAGAGGAGAGAAGAAAAGTGGGTCTGACATATGCCCCTAGATTTGAGAAGAACAAATTTCAAAGGGCTCAAGGGTAGGAGAGGTAGTCTTCTATGGACTAAATTCTACGAGGGAAGTCAATCCAGGGGGAATAGAATGGAATTCTGAGGAGTGTTCTGCTCTTGGGGGCTCGCCACATTGGTACTGGATCCAGTGTGAATAACAGATCAGCTTTAGTCCACAAAATATAGCTGAGGACTCCATCAGCCTCAACCCCAGTATCAACTCACCTTTTCTAGAAGTATTTATTTGTTTTAGAAACCATACTGGGTGAAAGAGTCTAATAAAAAAAAAGGATGGGGCTACTGGTTGGTTTGGCATGGACAATAATTACCGATAACAGAAAAAAGGTAGGGTTACATAATTATTTTGCTTTTGTTCTCTCTGCCAAGGAGAATAGTGTATGGATCAGAAAGAGCAGACAAAAAATAACAGTGAGTTGATACTCAAGCTAAGAAAGAGAACAGTTTAGTGGCACTTGAGGAATTCTAATTACCTGGCCCAGATGAATATCATCCTTAAGTACTGAAAGAATAGGTATATGTGATTGTCTAACCACTGTCAGTAATATTTGAAAGGTAGTAGAGAACAGGAAATGTATTACAGGCTTGGAGAAAGGCAAATTTTTATAGATGTATATATAAAATTTTTTAAAGGGCGGGGAGAGGAGAAAGTGGAATCTGTATACTATGGACTAGGGAATTTGACTTTTGTTCCTGGAAAAAAAAATGCTAGAATTTATCATTAAGGAGATGATCATTGAGCATCTAGAAAAGGAATCATTGTTCACCAAGAGCTAGCATGTCTTCATCAAGAACAAGTCACACCAGGCTAGTGTTATTTCTTCTTTTGACATTCTTACTAAACTGAAGGGATGGATAACTTGGTGTGATGGATAGAGAAGGTAGTCTTGGAACTGGAAAGACCTGGTTTCAAATCTTGTCATTAACACATATTGACCTATGACTGGTCAGGTACCAGCTTCTCAGTGCTTTAGGCAACTTTCTAAGAAAGTAAGCTGCAGAGAAGGTATCAGCTTGAATTGGTAGAGGTTGTTTCCTCACAGAGGAAACATCTGCTATACTAGTAAAAATCACAGGTTCAGTCCATATCCTGAATGGTACATAAACTGGTAGATCAGAAGAATGTTCCTAGTTAAGGAAGACTTAACTAGATTGAAGCAAATCATTTGATAAAATCTCTCATGGTGTTTTTATAGAAAAGAGAGGGGATGCAGGCTTGGAGGCTAATAGTATAAATATATGGATTTGGAACTGGTTGGACTCAAACAGTGGTTTGATTTCATCTTGGTTGGAGGTCTCCAGTGGAGTGCCCCATGGATTTATGCTAGACCCATAAAAAAATGTTTATTTTTTTTAAGCAGTGATTTAGAAAGCAAATTATCAAATTTGCAAGTGACACAAAGCTAGGAGGTACAATTATTTGAATGAAAGAATAAGGATCAAAAAAGATCTTGTATGAATAGAACATTGGAACAAAACTAATATGGTAAAATTTAATAGGAATAAAAATTGAATATTATCTGAGTTTTAAAAAATTGACCCTCTGAGTATAAGATAGAAAAGATATAGTTTTATAGCAGTTCTTCTGAAAAAAAATCTGAAGGTTTTTATTGACTTATGAGCTCAATAAATCAATAGTATGTTATGGTGGCTAAAAAAGCGAAATCACATCTAAAGTATAGTTCAAGTCTAGAAGTCACATTTTAGGAAAGATGTTTGTGAGTTGGAGATAGTCATTTAGAAGAGAGTAGATAGAACAAAGAATCTTGGTTTAATACCACTTGAGGATCAGATAGAGACAAATGTTTAGCTTGGCAGATTGACTGCAACATGGTGCTTAATAAATACTAGCTTACTGAAGAAAACTCAAGGAGGACATGATCAATGAATCACTAAATATTTATCAGACACCTTCTGTGTGTCAGACACTATGCTAGGAACTGGGGATAGATAAAAATACAAAGCTTGAAATAATCCCTGCTTGCAAGGAACCTATATTCTAATATTGCCTGTCTTCAAATACTTGAGGGGCTATCATATGGAAAAAGGATTGATTGTGTTCTGTTTGGTCCAAGAGAGCCTAACTTGGAGATCTAGATAGAAGATGGAAAAAGGTAAGATTTAGGTTTGATATCAGGAAAAACTTCCTAACAGTTGGAGCCAGTCAGAAGTGTAATGGACTGTTGGAGACTATGGATTCCCTCTCACTGGAGGTCTTTAAGCAATGATTTGTTTTTGGATATGACATAACAAAGATTCTTTTTGAGCATAGGTTGGACTTGATGGCTGCTGAGGTCCCTTCCAACTCTGAAAATCTATAGTACTGTGATTCCATCCTGCCCCCAGCTGCCACGGGTCTGTGGCCCTTGATGGAAATGGGGCTCTCATCTCTGCCTTATATTATTCTTTCTGTTCTGTTCCATGAGATTGTGTGGGCTATTACTCATTACCTTGGTTATCCTGTCTGACCTTGCCCATGAGCTCTAGTGATTAGCCACTGTTTTCATAGCCTAAAGTGGTTCAGCAAGAGCCAGCCTGTCTGGTCCCCTGCTAATGCTTGGCTCTTGGCCTGCCCTGTTGATTCCAGTCTAGTTAAAACCACATGCCAGTTTCTGCTATGACTTGGTATTGTAGCTTTACCTAATCCTAGTAATCTTGCTGCTTCTAGACAGCAACTGCCAATAGTCAGGGAGACTTGATTGATTTTACTTCTTCATGGTGATAGCATCACCTTACTTTCCTTCTTTGGTAGGCTTTATTGATGCTTTTCTTTCTTAAAATAGAAAGTCTTCACAATGACTACTCCAGCCCTCTCCTATAATAAGTAAGTATATCCAACCAAAACAAATTAACACATTTTTCATGTCAGAAAACATAACACATTTGTCATGTCAGAAAATACATCCTTCATTCTGCACCTGTGAAGATAGGTGGGGAGGTATGCTTCACCGTCAAATCCTCTGAAGTCGTGATTGGTCACTGCACTGATCAGAGTTCCAAATTCTTTCAGTGTTTCTTTCTTTTACATTGTTACAAACATCTTGTAAATTGTTCTCTTGCATTTGTTTACTTTGCTCTGTATTAGTTTATGCAAGACTTTTCATGTTTTTTGAAGTTTTTCATATTCATTATTTCTTAACGGCATGATAGTATTCCATTACATTCACATACCACAATTTGTTCAGCTTCCTTATTAACTCGCATCCTTTTTTCCTTCCAGTACTTTGTTATTACAAAAAGTGGTTATAATATTTTTTTTATATATAGGAACTATTCATCTGTCTTTGGCCTCCTTGTAGTATGTCCCTAGTGGTAGTATCACTGTGTCAAGTGTATGTACAATTTGGGGATTTGTAAAGGCTAACTCCAAATCTGTTTGCCAGAAGTTGATTATCACAGCTCCACCAAGAGTTCATTCATCTACCTGTCTTCCCACAACCCTGCCAAAATTAATCATTTTTTATCTTTTATCATCTTTGCCAATTTTTGGTTGGACAGCATCACTTTTCCAAGAGCATAGCATTACTCACTTCCTGAATGGCATAGATTTTTGAAGTTTCATTGTCCTCTTTTATGTATTCAGAACTTGCCCCATTATTTGTTAGAGATGACTGTGGTCACAATTGTTTGATTTTCATATGCCAGAAGAAAAGGCTGTGAAGAAAGCTCAGACTGGGACCATCGAGTTCATCAGGTCTGATCATTGTTGGTTCTTTGAAACCATGGGACTGGTGCTTTCAGGTCCTAACTTCGTGGCTTTGATAAAGTGAAGAGCCCCTGTAAATCAAAGCGATCGAAGATTTTGGTCCTGGGTCATGGAAACATAAATACAGTCTAGTTTTTTGAATGTTAAATGTACTGAGAATTAGATTGTATACATAAGATTACATACTTATTCTTAAAGGAAGAGGGAATGAATGGATGAAAAAACCATTTGTTAAGTACTTACCATGTACTGGGAACTGTTTTGAGAGCTGGTGATGTAAATACAAAAAACAAGATAATTCCTGCTCTCCAAGAGCTAAAATTCTAATATGGGAAGGCAACACGTATAGGAAATTGGTAGGCAGCACGGGGTGTTTTAGTTAAATAAATAACAGGAGAGATGAGGGGAGTCATAGAGTGATTTGTTGACATATTCTATCTAGGAATGCTAGTGTTTATTTGATTACTGCCCCCAGAACAAGAGGTGATAAATGGGGGTGAAGTAGATCAGGCTGGTCTGAATGGGTGGAGAGCAGAGTGGTGAGTTTGGGTTGGGCTCTCTATGGTAAAATCTCACCCACCAGAAGCCTGGGCTCCAGGGTGGGAGCTGGAGTGCCTAATTGGAGGCGGAGTCTTGAGAGCAAAAATTTTCTTGAATATAGTATCATGATTGATTATTTCAATTCACATTGATTCAATTAACTATGGGATTTAGAGATCATCATATTTTAAAAATGATTTCTACTTGCTTTAGCAAGTAACTGTACTTAAGAATACTTTTTAGGATTTTAACCTTGGTTATTTAAGGTTATTTACTTGAGCTATTAACAAGACCACTTACTTTTCATTGAAGGTCCCTCAAACAAGTCATGTGGTTCTACTTTACTGAGGCCTTTTACTCTGGCTAAGGCAGAGTTGGTGAGAGGGAGGTTACTCCCCTCCTTATTTTAATAACCAGAAGGTAATTTGTTATTAGTTATATGTAACAATCTTGCTAAGCTCAGCTAAAGTCAGATGCCTAACAAAATCTTTTACATAATACAAAAATCCCCTCCATCTCTTACTTGTACACTTTTAGTGATAGCATTCTTATTACCTTAGAGGAAACTAGGCGACATAGTGAATAGAGTACTTGACTTGGATTCAGGAAGATGAGTTCATATTCTTCCTTAGGCACTAACTATGTGATCCGGGGCAAGTCACTTAACCTATCTCAGTTTCTTCATCTGTAAAATGTGAATGGTATTATAAATGCTATTATTATTTTAATTTTTGAAGATAGCTCCATTAAATTGCTGAACAGCTCTACTCATTACAATTTTCTTCCTCATATTGAGCCAAAACCTTCCTCCCTGTAACTCCTGACTCTAGTTTTGCCCTTTGGAGTAACTTAAGATAATTTGATTTCTTCAACTGATGCCCACATGGCACCATTTTCTAAGAATTCACTGTCTTTGTTGTCTTTCTATGAATTCACTCTAATGCATCATTGTCTCTCTTAAAATGTAGTGTCCAGGAATGAACATATTATTCAGTGAGATCTGACCAGAGTAGTATATAGTAGGACTATTTTCTCTCCTGTTCTGGAGGCTGTGACTCTATTAATAGGTTTTTAAAAAGTTATGCAACACTTTTGGCTTATGTGGAACTTGTCGTTAACCAAAACCCTTAAGTATTTTTTCACATGAACTAGATTCACTCCATCAGATGTTTGATTGATTGTGCATATTAAAACTCAAGTCAAGGACTTCACATTTATTCCTGTCAAATCCTAATTTCATCAGATTGATTTTGTTTTATGAAGACATTTGCCATAATAATGGAAAATGTCTAGCAAAGTTCAAATGGGAGACAGTTCTTATAGATGGTGAGGTTTTCAATCTACAATTGTTTGTAGATCATAGTGAACTCTTTGTATTAAACCCTGGAACAATAAAGAGACTCTGAATGAAGTCCATAATCACTCCAAAAAGTTTGGCCTATTTATACACAGAAAACTGAGTGTATGAAGAATACCTATAGTCTAGTCTATGATATATATGTGGATGGACAAATCATAAAGCTGGTTCATTAGTATATAGATCATGAACAGATACCATGTGCAAATAATGAGCTGGTCCCAGACTTGAACTCAGAAGGCTAGATTACCTTTAAAAATTGTCTAGTGCTTTTGATGACCTCAAGTTTCTGGTAGAAACAAAGACCCATTGATATTCTTTAGGTAGTGTTGTATGCTGATTCAAGGGATACCACAGTCTTTGAAGAATTAAAATTGTGAGTCACCCAAAGGGCATTGAAGAGGTGCATAGTGAGAGTGAGGAGGCTGCAATGGCATTAATTGAGGATTTGCAGAGATATAACATAAATAATATTATTAGAAAGATATATGAAAAGACTGGTCAAGTGGCAAAAATAAGGGATATGTAATTGTTTACCCTTATGCTTCTCTGGTATCCTCTCCAAGCAATGTCAAAAGTCTAGAGTAGTGTTCTCCAAATTTTAAATTATATACTCCTATCTATAAAAAAAAGAATAAAGGAAAAAAGAACCTATCCTTATTAGGAAATCACATAAGTTTGCTGAATAGGAGGGTGATATGGCCAGACCTCCCTGTGCTTTAGCAAAATCATTTTCTTGACTGTATAGAGGATAGATTGGGAATGGGAAGAGAATTGAGGCAGGGAGACCAGTTAAGAGGCTATTACAATAGTTCAGATAAGAGGTGATGAGGACCTGAACTAAGGTGAGGGCATATATGTAGATAAGGGATGGATTAAGAGCTGTTGTGGATATAATGCCAACAAAATGTTATGGCAGATTGGCTATTTGGCATGAGTGAGAGCCGAGAGTTAAGGATGACACAAAGGTTGGGAACTTGGGTATTTAGGAAGTGCTCTAGATAGTAAAAGGGAATTTTGGAAGAGGGATTTGCGGAAAAGATGAGATTCATTCTTGTTCATTCTGTGTGACTCACTCAGTTCTACTGAAAATGAAAAGGAATGTGTTTGGGGACATGAGCCTGGGAGGGTGGTGGTGGTAGACCACCAGCCACTGCCACAGAATAGAAAAACCCTAATTCTGAGTGCAGAACCATACAATTAGTCAGCCGGTTAGTTAATAGATATTTATTAAATGCCAGGTACTGTGCTAAGTACTAGGGGTATAAAAAGAGGCAAAAGACAGTCCTTGCCCTAAAAGAGCTTACGTTTGAATGGGGAAGACAATAAGCAGATAAATACATACAAACAAGCTATATATAAGATAAAAAATAGAAAAGAAAAGCACTAGAATTAAGAAGGGTTGGGAGGGACTTCCTGTAGAAGGTGGTATTTATAGGCAAAGGGAACTAGGAAAGTCATTAAGTGGAGATGAGACAGATGAGAAAATGTGTTGACCTGAGAGATGGAGGGTTTTGTTCATAGAACAGCATGGAGGTCTCTGGATCAAAGAGTAGTGATGGGGGAATAAGGTATAAGAAAACTGGAAAGGTAAGAGGGAGCTGAGTCATAAAGGGCTTTGGATGCCAAAGAGAGGATTTTGTATTGGATTCTTGTGGTAATAGGGAGCCACTGGAATTTCTGAGAATGTTTTTTTTTTTTTGTCATTTTAGTCGCTGAATGGCTGATGGACTGGAGTGGAGAGAGATGAGACAGGCAGGCTATGGCCGTAGTCCTGGTGTGAGGTTATGAGCGACTGCACCAGGGTGGAAGCAGTGCTAGAGGAAAGAAAGGAACTTTTTCAGAGATTTTGCAAAGGTGAAATCGCAAGGTCTTGGCAACAGATGGGATGCAGTGGGTGACCGATAGTGAGAAGTTGAGGATAACACCTAGGTTGTGAGCCTGAAGAACTGAGAACATTCTTTTGACCTCTACAGTACACAGGTAGGGTGGGCGGTGGGGTGGATTTAGGGGAAAAGATAATGAGTTCAGTTTTGGACATGTTGAGTTTAAGATGTCTACTCAATATCCACTTCAAGATATCTGAAAGGCAGTTGGAATAATGGACCCAAAAGAAGATGCAAGAGATGTGAGATTGGAGGTTAGCAGAGAGCTTAGGGCAGGATAGGTAGAGATGGTAATTAAATCTGTGGAAACTGATAAGATTGTGAAGTGAAGTAGTATACAGGGAGAAGAGAAGAGGTTCTAGGACATAATCCTGAGTTCTGCAGAAAGTCAGGTGAAGGGTGCCTACTTCAGACAGGAGAGGATCTTGATGGTTGGGTGGGAGTAGACTGAGAGAGTGGATTTTTCCCAACAACATTTGCATAGATGTTACTGTGGATGCTTGGTTTGAGATTAGGTTATAAAGGCTCTCGGGGTTTACCCTGGAATAGAAGGCAAGAGGTTAGCAGATTGCATAGCAGGAGAGGGGGGAAGGCAAAGTAGAGGACTGTTAGACTGATAGTGGGTAGAAGAGATAATATTCTTGTGTTAGAGACAAGTTTTGTGATCATCTATCTTGAAGGAAGTGGGGGATGCAACTCATTTTCCCACCTTCTGACTGGTTGTAAGGGTTATGGGATTTAAAGATCTTCCATGCCCCATTGGACTTGCTGACGTAGCAGGAAGGGGCGGAGCAAGAGGAAGGGGAAGCCAAGCTAGCGTTCCTGCGGTGGCTGGCGGTGGTGGCGAAGGCGGCAGCAGCAGCAGAGGCAGAGGCAGCGCAAAGTCCTTTTTGACTTAGCCAGAATTTCTGCTAAGGACTCCTGCTGAGGACTGCCAGGGGCTGGAGCTGCTGGGAGCGCACTTCCCAGACGCTGGGTGGTTGCTGTGAGTGGGAAGAGGAGGACCTTTGCCTGAGGTAGCCTGTTCTGTTTTAAAGGCTTGAAAATATGGGTGCTTTCTACTTTATCTACCTGTGCCAATATCATAACTACTCTGATGGCTTTCACTTTCTGGTTTTGGGACTCAGTCTTTTGGTATCTTAATAAATTTTCTAGTTTATTTCCCCATATGGCAAGCATGACGTATTTTGTAATGGATAATTATATCAGCATATTTGTAATCTCCATAGGCATTGTGAATATGGCATTGCTGATACACTGGTGGATCATGAACTCATTGAGGTCATACCACGATCTTGAAGTGGACCTGGACCCCACATTTTGGAGACCACGGATCTAGAAGGAGGTCCCTCAAGCACACTGGAAGCAATTCTGAGGAGGAAGTAATTAGATTGTGCAGTGGATACAGCACTTGGATCTTGGACCTGGAATCAGGAAAGATTTGAGTTCAAAATCTACCTCAGACACTTAACTAGCTGTGTGACTGGGAAAATCACTTAAAATCAATCTGCCTTTCAGTTTCTTCACCACTAAGATGGGGATAATAATTGCACCTACCTCCCATGGTTGTAGAAAGGATAAAATGAAATAAATTTTGTACAATGCTTTACAAACCTTAAATTGCTTTATAAATGTAGGTGTTATTATGGTTATAATTATTTATGGGATGATTTGCATAGAAGGGGAATGTATGGATGGAATCATGACCTACACCAGTAAGAGGGAATACCTACATTAATGCAATCAAAGCTTTATTGAAGCAACCTAGTAAATTCTTAGTTTGGGTCCATTATTCCAATATGTTCAGAGCTTTTAAAGGTTTAATCTTTTAAGATAAGAGAGAATCTCCAAGGTTTTGGTTTTTGTTTGCAGATGTCCCCAAACTGGGTAAGATAGCAATTGTATTGGATTACTGTCCTTCAGTTACTCTTTCCCAATCACAGACATGGTTCTAAGGACCCTGAACTATTCCTTACCCCATAAGTCCAGTCAATTGCCAGAAATTGACATTTCTATCTTCACAACATCTCTCATGTCTGACTCCTTTTTGCCCATGTAGCTTCGTTCACATTACTTCATACCACCTTTGTTCAGGCCTAAATTATTGCAACAGCCTCAGAATGAGTCTCTGTTTCAAGTCTGCCCCCACTCTAGTCCATCCTACATGCTCTGGCCTAAGAAGTTTTCCTTAAGTGCAAATCTGACCCTATTCAACCAATGGCTCCTCTTATTGCTTCTAGATTACAGGGATTCTTAAACTGTGCTCTGTAAATTTGGTTTAAAAAATTCTGTAACCATATTTCAATATAATTAGTTTCCTTTGAGACCCTACATATTTTATTTTATGCATCTTAAGCATTATTTCGTGCTTCCATAGACCTCACCAGACCACCAAAGGGGCCGATGACACAAAAGGGTTAAGAACCAGCATTCTAGAATAAAACAAACTTTTCTGTTAGCTTTTACAGCTCTACATAATTTTCCCCCAACCTACCTTTTCAGCCTCTTCCTCCTGCTCTCTGTAATCTCACCAAACTGACTTTGTCTCAGCAACTCTCAACCTCATAGTCTCACTCCTTTTAAGATGGGACTTAAACACCACCTTGCCACGAAGCCTTTCTTGATTCTCCCCAACTGCTAGTGCACTGCCTCCCAAAGTATATATACGTATATATGTGTTTATTACCTTTATATTTATGCCATATAGAAATTTTTATGTACATTAGAATGGAAACACATTGCTACGTAGGGATTGTTTCATTCTTTGTATGTGTTTTCTCAGCAGCACTTAGTACAGTGCCTGACAAAGGAATTCAACAATTCAGCAAAAATCTATTGAGTATGGGATGAGAGACTTATAGTAAGGTGTTGAGGTAGCCCCAGAAGACTTGGGTTCAAGTCTTGCCTTTGACATGAGAAAGTCATTTAATCACCCAATATCTAGGCATCTCAGAAGATGTATGAGCTGTAGAGCTGGTGCCTGGCACACAATAAGCATTTATTAATTGTTTATTGAATTGATCTACAGTGGCAGAAGGAGTTTCCTCATGGGGAGTTCCCTACCAGTGAAATCACTGGTTCAGTTCCCATTTATTTCCCCTCCTTAAGAAGAAGAAAAAGGACGAGAAGAAGGGAAGGAGAAAGGAAGGAGAAGAAAAAAAGGAGGAGGAGAAAGAGGTGGTGGTTTCAAGGCACTGAAGATACTAAAATGAAATATAACAGTTCCTGCCTTTAAGGAGCTTACATTCCAATATTGGGGATATGACGCATATGCACAGAATATAATTACAAGATAGGATGTGATGAGGCAAAGGAGAGGGTGTACCCAGAAATTTGAGGAGGGAGTTTTGGGAGCCACAGGATCATACATCTAGAGCTGGAAGGGACCATTGGGGTCATCTATTCTCATCCAACCTTCTCATTTTACATATGAGGAAACAGAGGCCCAGGGAAGTTCAGTGATTTGCCCACATCACACAGCTAGTGAGAGAGCCAGGTTTCAAACTCAGATCCTCTGATCTTAATTAAGCAAAAATCTTTAATTTCCATGTGCTTCATGGACAGGTGGCACCTCAGCTGAGACTTGAAGGAAAAAAAGGATTTCTCATAGACAGAGAGGAGGAGGGAGTGCATTTTAGGAATGATCGAGGGAGTGTGGGATGAGACTGGGGCAACATGAATGCCAAGAGTTGTAGGTTCAGTTAACTTTACATCTTATCAGCTCTTCAAAGTCACCACTTAACTGTGAAATGACTGTCCCTTTAAGACAGACACTGGTAATGGCTAAAATGTCATGACTCCTCCGTGTCTTGGATGTGAATTTGAGTTTTAATCAGGAGAAAACACTTGGGCCCCAGGGAATAGACCAGAGGAGATCTTTTGGCTGTATCACAGAAACAGCTGCTGTTCACCATCAGCTAGGATTTGCCTTAAAGGGGTAGGCCCCTGGCAGGTGGTACCATGAAATTTCAGAGTAACTGGGTTCCCCAAGGAGGACTATTAGTCTTCTTAAATCAGTAGCACATCTTATTTGTCTTGCTCAAGTTCTTACAGGATGCTTTAGATGAAGGGAAGACCTAAGGAGGTGGCGGGGAAGAGTGGAGAGTGAGAGAGGGCAAATATGCTGTTAAAAAGAAACCAATCTAAAAGTGAATGAAAACAGAGATCCCAAATTCAATCCCAGAATCTTGGCCTTGTGCCAACTCTATTTATATTACCCTTCACTTACTTACACAACCCCATACACAACAGGAGCTTAGGAGAGATGCCATCTGTGTTTCACCCAGTTTTCATTTTTTTGTGGGGGGGATTTGTTTGTTTTGGCCCAGAGACCTTCTATTTCATGGCATAGATAACTCCCTGTGAGGAAACTCTTTCTACTATTACAGATTGACACTTTAAATTCATAGTCTTAGAGAGCTGCCTGGGGGCACTGATCACAGGATCAGAGCTGGATGGGACCTTAGAATCTAATTCACTCATTTTAGAGAAAGTGAATCTAAGACATAAATAATGTGACTTGCCCAAGGTCACATAGCTAGTAAGCGTCAAAGGTAAAATTTGAACTTATGTCTTTGTGACTCCAAGTCTAAAGTCCTATCTACTACACACTCTCATTCAAACAACCAGTATGGGAGATAGGATTTGGGTCCTGGACTTTCTGCCTGAGTCCTACTCTGTATTCCCTATGGCATTCTGCCTCTTCATTTACCTATTGATAGAGGGGGAAAAATAAAAATAAATAAATATAGCTGTACACACATATACAAACATTCTATATCTATATTTAAATCTATCAATAATCAGCCTCCACTCGTCAAGCCTGATTATTGATATATATACATGTATGTATTTATATACATAGGCATATATGTGTATTATACATACATATATACACACATATCTGTACATATATATGGTTATGTTTATATTAATCAGAAGCAATTGAATACTTGCCCGTGGAAGTCTTGGTGAATGCATTGCAGCTCCAACTATCAGGCTTGACTTAGGACCCTCCTGGTCATCCAGTAAGTGTCTTTTGCATGGACATGTTGAAGAAATTTGTAATGACTCTACTAATGCACATGTGCAAACTGACCTCTGTGAAGTTGTCCCAGATAAAGGTCTGCTTTATTTGTGCAATTCTGTTACAATGGAACCTGGTAGTCTTGGCATTGGCATAGCGTGCCATCCCCATGCTTATTCTGGTTTTTCATAACTTAGGCTGTTTGAGGCTTGTTCATTTGAATTGGTCCAACACTGATTAGAACAATAGTCAGCTGTTTGTTGTGTCCTTCATTGTTTGGGCATCTGGGAATTTAAGACCCATCCCTTGGGACAGAATGAAACATTCCATTTTTGCTTGGACATTTTCTTGAAAGTGTGCATGAAAGGATGATGGCTCAAATTAGGAAGAAGTGTCAAGTTATAGTTGGTAAAGACATGTGCCCAAGCTCTATCTGAATCTAGACCCCCATCTCTGGGACAGATCTTGCTGTGCCTTTAGAATAGAGCTCTCTATCAAATTGGGTCAGTTATTCCTCTGGAAGCAGACTTAGTTTCCTTATGATTTTGCTAATTCAAGGTAATTTCCTTATTTCAAAACATTAAGCATGTAAATTTCTTGTAAAAAGAACAGAATACTCTAGTTTTTACATTAGCAAAATAAGGGTGGAGGAGGAGGTCTGATTGTGGAGTTAGGGTGAACTGTGTTCAACTCCTGCTTCTGGGATCTACTAGACACATGACTCTGAACAAGTCATTTAAACTCTCAATGTTCATAGGCAGTCCTCTAAAATTCTAAGTCCTATGTGAGTGGCTGAGCTGTGCAGGGGAAGGGAATTTCTACGCAAGGAGGTTTTGACATTGATGAAACCACGGGGGGATGATACATTCCCTAACCAAAAAATGACAGCACCAATTAGTAACATATGGTTACTCAATTGAATTTCTATTTTAAATAACTTTATTTTTAAATTTAACAAGCTCTTATTAGAAATGCTTTGGTATCAATAAAAATATGCTGGAATTTTCCCATTTAACTGCAACAGGTGAACATTTGTCTTTTCCACGTATCTCCATATTTTTTCACAAATAATGATTACCATGAATGCACGGCATTATATGCATGTATTTTATCTATATATGTACATAACATGTGTATGTTTCTATACACACATTATGTCACTTTGGGGATGGAATTCAGGAAAGGAATAAAAGCAAAACCGTTCAGAAAAGAATGTGAGCACTTTCTTCAATTTCTTCTTTCAGAGATGTTTAGTTACACAAGTGAGAGCATCTGTCAGATCACCTTTTTCCCCAGTTTTGCCATTCTCATCCTTAGTGCTGTGAATTAGAGAGAAAAAAAGATATGTTAACACAGGACAAACTTCCTGATGATAACTCCAAATATCTTTTGGGTAGGAAAAAACGGAAAGCAAGCAACATACCTCCAATGGTTTGGTCCAACACCGTAAGCATTGATTTATGCACGAAAAGATAGCAGAAATAAGCAGTGTTAACTTAGAAGAGAAGTATGTTCAGAGACAGAAGGAGCCTATTATTATAATGATTAGAAAAATTAGTGCCAGATTTGCAGAGCAAATACCCAATTAGTACAGTAAAGAAAATATTAAATGTAGTTAGGTATATATAGGTTAGTAACTGCTCAGATTTCTTAGTTATAACCTACAGAAGATATCTAAGCAGTTGTTGCATGAGAACTGGGTTTGAAAGACTTTTTTTCCTTCTCACTTGAATCTATGTAAACATTGGCCTTACTGTGTGATCCTGGTACTGATAGATCAAAATTTATTTTAGAGAATCATAGAAGCTCACAGTTGTAAAGGGATTGCTAAAGAGATCATTTAATTTGGCAAATGTTTATCATGTGAATACTTTATGCAATCCACTATGTTAGGTACTGGAGACACAATTCATACTCTCTGTGAGTCTATAGGCCTGGGAAGATAAGAATCTCTCTGCCACTTTCTACCTCTGAGACCTTAGGTAAATCAGTCAACCTCTTTCCTCAGTTTCTTCTACTGTAAAATGAAACATTTGGACTAGATGACTCCTACGGTCCACATCTGGCAATTGATCTATGAAGATCTGCATTTTCACATTTAGTTCAACTCCTGCCTGAAGTATGAATTCCCTGTATGATATCTCTGACAAGAGGTCACCTAGCCACTACTTAATCTCCAATGATTAAGAACTTTCAGTTTCTTGAATCAATCCCTATTGCTTCTGGACAGCTAATTGTTAGGCTGTTCTTTGTCATACTGAACCAAATCTACCTTCCTGTGCCTTCCAGGCAGTGCTCAGAGTTCTCCTTTCTAAGGCTCAGCAGAAGCCGAATCTTTGTTCCACATGATAGACTTATATTTAAATCAGACTGCTGTGATCATTCAGGATATGAATCAGTAATTAAAAGCCTTTAAATTGACCTAAACATATCACATCTTCTGATTCCAAGTCATTTTACATCATGACATATCTCTTAGGAACATGCAGAATGCAAGTTTCTGGAGGTCAGGGAATGTTTTTGTGCTTTGTTTTGTCTTTGTGATCCTGGCACCAAGCATAGTGTCTTCCAGAGAGTGGGTATTTGTTGGATTAATGATGTGCTGCAAAGAATTCAGAATGTATTTTCACACCTGCAGATTTAATCTTCGGATAATTCCAATGATGTTCTAATACTATGCAGTGAATAGATAGGGCCTTCTGTACAGCATCGACCACAGCCATATTTAAGTAGAACAGATATATAACTACCTCTGTGCCTGACTGCCACACTCATCTGCTACTTGTTCTGGTAGCAGTTTTGGTTTAAGGAATCCTAGGATGGCAAGCTCTCTGATTTGTTCTGCCAGACATTAATTTAAATGCCTTTAAATAAAAGGAGTTAAAAGAACCACAGAATATCAAAACTGCAACTAACATTATTTTCACTCAAGGCAAGTAGCATTAGAGATGCAGGGGAGACTCCCCTAGAACTTGGCCATTATGGGGAGAAGGTTCATCCTGGGAACACTCCAAGGTTTTTTTTTTTTTCATAAAAGTGTATCCACCAAGGGGAAGAAACATACCTAAGGGGAGAAAATTTTCTTAGGAAGGTGCTATGGATGCCCTCTATATTTCCCACCCTGGGACAAAGCTCTAGCTGCTTCATCCTGCACTGCATAAATAGTTTTTAAAAGACCTCCACTGAAACTACAATAATTTATCAAGACATCAAATTTATAGAGAATGTTTTCTTTTTAAATACTTTCAAAACTACTTTTTCCCCCTTGGATGTTAAGGAAAATTAGACTTAAATTATTTTTTTTTCTAAGCATAGAAACTAATAAATCTCTGGATTTGGTCTACGTGAAGCTTAGACAGAAGGCTATCCTTTTACCCTTGGCCAGAATTGGTAAACAATGCCAAAGCAGGAGGCAAAGTTTGGACTGGGAGGAAGATAAATATTTGAGTTTTACTCTAATTCTTTCTATTCCTATATTCTCACACTATAATTTGTGCTCTCTATCTTGGAGAGGAGGGAAAATGTTTTTTGTCTATGCTGTGGGCAGTATAGAAAGATGTTTATTCAAGTTTTAAAAATGACACGTTTGGCCTGAGGGCTAAGGTCATAAGTATCCTATTTCATGGGTTATCATGTTTTAAAGGGCTCTTTATCGTCATTAAGGATTAGGTAGGGGAGACTAAGGGGGAAAAAGGAGAAGGCAGGGGCTGGGTTGGGGAGAGAGGAGAGACAGAGAGAGACAGTCAAAGGTAGAGAAGTCAGGGAGGGGAATAGAAAGGAAGAAATAGATAGTGGGATTGTTGTTTGTGTATGAGCTTGACTAAAAGTTCCTTCCTATATTGAAATTCTGTGATTTTTAAAAATAGAGCATTAGCAGCGCCATTTAATAGTCCAATAAGAATCTAGATTTAGCATTAAGGTGTCTTATAAGTCCATGTCAAAAGCATTATCTAGAATCTTGATCCGTGTGCTTGATGCTGTTTTTTTAGATCTGCAAAGCTGACATATTTTGACTTCAGTGTATCCAGTTTCCCTCTGTTAAGTAAGTCCTCTTCCAAACACATCCCTCTCCCCAATGTCATCTAAGGTTCTCATGCTCTCTTAGTCCTCCCTCCTCTGAAAACCAGATATCAGGAAATAATCTGTTGTACTTATTCACTGTAATGTGCAAATTACTGATAAGGTTTTAAATATTACCTTTTACAAGGTAATTTCCACTTTGACAGGACTCTTAAGGAATCCGGCCAAAGGAAAGTTGAATGCAATGGTGGAAATCAAAGATTGGAGTAGCATTTTTTTTTTAATTGGAGAGAGGAGAGGAATGAAGGAGCTTCCTGATGCCTTTGCAATCAACTCTCATAGATACCTACTTGCCCTAACTGTGTATAAGGCTGAACCTGCAGACTTAGAATGTATGTTAGACCACTTTCTTTATTAAGGTTTTATCTTTGATCTGTAATTCATGGTCTAAATAAGAAAACAGATCTGAAACAATTTAAGGGGAGAGGTAGTGAATCAGAGTATTTTAACTTACAAGTAACTTTCAGTGATAATACACAGTCCTTTGAATTGTTACTTTGTCTGGAATAGGTTTTCCTGTTTTGATTATTTTAGCTCAGTGGCATGATTAGTGTTTTCTGAAAAAGTTAGTCACTTCCTGCCTTTATCCTCTTTGCAAATGTGTTGACACCGTTAGGGCAGAAGAAATGAGGGTGTTGAAGGCAGTTGGTTAACTTCCAAGTTCAAGAAGGGTAAGGTTTTTAAGATAGGTAATGCAGTCATTGTTGATCATAAACGGTCCATTATTCTTTTCAAAGCCTCCCGAATTGTTTTCTTAGCTGAAATTAGGCTGAAAGGTTTAAAGTTTAAACAAAGCTCATTGTTGGAACAGAAGGGAAAGCTGGTGGTGGCTCAGGCTTGCTTTTGTGAAGTCCCATCTTTTCAGTTCTGATCTAAGTTTGGATTTTAAGGGCACTCTCTCCAGGAAGCCAAAAGTTTCTACAAATAACTAAACTAGGTTTGGAAATGGCAAATTTAATTTAATTAACTAAATGAGTGGAATGGAACTCAGTTGTTTGTCAGGCCTTATGTACACTTAAACAGCCTAGGCAGACACTTTTTGGAGAATGCAAGTAGAATTATTACTTTGATGTTTTGGATTTTGTTGGAACTTGAAAATTATTGCTTTTCAATAAAATCCTCTTTAATATAAGCTTTAGAAATTCTTTCATTTTCTGCAATCCTTAGTGCCTCTTTGATTCTTATCTTTTTTTTTTTTTTGGCATTTTGGAGGGGAGAAGGTAGGGCAATTGGGGTTAAGTGACTTGCCCAAGGTCATACAGCTAGTTTTGTGTTAAGTGTCTGAGGCTGAATTTGAACTCCAGGGCTGGTGCTCTATTCACTGTACCACCTAGCTACACCTGATTCTTTTTTTTTTTTTTTTGCTTTTTGGAGGGCGATTGGGGTTAAGTAACTTGCCCAAGGTCACATGGCTAGTTTTTTTGTGTGTATGTTAAGTGTCTGAGGCTGGATCCAAACTCAGGTCCTCCTGACTCAGGGGCCGGCGCTGTACTAATTGTGCCACCTAGCCGCTCTGCCACCCCTGATTCTTATCTTTCAATAGTCAGTCAAAGTTGAGGAAGGTTACAGGAAACTCCCAGTATATGGGAATTCCTTCTACCAACACAAATTACAAATTGTTTATGATTCAGTTCATAATCCTCCTAGCGTTGCCTGAGGCATAGAAAGGTCAAGTGACTTGTCTAGGGCCACCCACCTAATAAAATGTCATAGGACGTATTTGAACCTCAGTCTTCTTGAATACAAGCCCAGCATTCAATAACCTATTCCATGACTTCCTCTACAGTTAATATAATCGTTCTTATTTTGATATATTTTTTTTGTTCTTTACAAATGGGAAGTGGAAATCAATACTCTGCCTGTGTCCTGGTGACTGAGATGCAATAAATCTAAAAAAAAGATGTAATCATTTTTATAGAAAAAATGTCAAAGGTGTTTTCCCCATTCATGTTCTGTTATAAAAATTGATAGCATGAGAAATGTATGTATTTGTATAACAAATCTGTTGAAAAATAAATTTTCTGGACTGGAAAATGGAATGCAGAATTAAAAGATACATATAAGTCTTGGGAAAACTGGTGTTTCTCCTATTTAAAAATATGGAAAAATAAAGAACCAGGTAATAAAGTTATTAAAATACAAAAAACACAGTGAAGGCAAGATAGGAAAAGTACCAGGAAAATAAAAGTCTCTTGAGTTTGGCTTTTCTTGAAAAGTTAAGGCATATGTCAAATGATGCACAAATAATCTTGAAGTGTTTGGTAAGTACAGAAAAAAATAATGCTGTCAGTTACTCAATATAAAAGGGACCTAACTATTCACATAAAATAGCATAACATGTCTGAAGGGGAACCTTAAATAACTAAGATAAAATAATGCAATGTAAAAATATGACTGCAATCTTTGTCCATCCCCTCTTCCTGACAAAGCCATTTTTGGGCTGTCCTTGGAAGATTACCCACCTTAAGTTTAAATATGTCAAATTTAACCTCATGTATAAGACGAAACATAACCTGGATATATAGTGACAAAAATTCAGACGAACAGTTATGAAAAAAAGTCATTCCACGTTAGTTTGTCTGATGACCCAAGAGGTGCTAAGAAAGAAGGCTGATTAATCAGAAAGAGCAGCTTAAGGAAACTGTTCATCACATGACTGAACAGCATTGGCATGCCTTGTCATTTTTATTACCTGTGAGGGAAGGATCCTCTGTCCCATCTCCAGCTCTCTGGTTATCAAGGTTAGAATGGTGGATGGGGTGGTTTAAGTTTTCCTTTTGTTCATTCAAGGCTATGGGCTTTTTGTGAGGTGATTGATGGCTTGAGTTTTCATGTGGATTGACTTCTGATCTCTTCCTGGGGAGTGGTGTTGGCTTAGCAGGTTGGTAAACCTTACTGTAGTGGCCCACAGGATGATAGGATGGTTTCTCAGCTTCTCCTTCCTCTTCTTCATCATCATCAATCACCACCAGTTCTGCATGGATGATTCCATCATACCCTGTTAAGAGCTTTTTTTCTTCTTCATCCTCCTCTGCTTGCTGATATCCCATGAAAATCATGGTAACAGGTTTTGAGTCATCTACATCATGAGGCATGGATTGAACAACATTGTACTTGATGTCTTCCTCTTCTTCCTGGACAGTTGGTGAAGAACACTGGTATGCTGACTTCCTCATCGATGACTCTGGCGGGCTCTCTCTTGCCTTGGATGACGGCACACATTCCTCTGGCATCACATTTGTTTCTTCCCAAGATGGCATCATCTTTGGATGGGTATGAAGACTATTCTCTGTCTGCTGAACCACTGATCTGGGGCGAGGTATTGGTCTCACGGTGCTGAGATGATTCTCCTTCTGAAAGCCATTTCCCAACTTGTGTGAAGAACCATTTAAACTATTGCCTAGTCCATTAGCTTGAATGTGCATCCTTTCTTGAAGATTTGGTCCAGGGGTTGCACCTTCTTTCTGTGGGGTTAAAGGTCTGCAAAACTGGTTGGCATATACAGGCTCATGATATTCAGTTGGAGATTTAGAGTTTCTCTCTGAGGCTTGTCTTAAAAGTTCCTCCACCTCAATGGGTGCTAGATCATCAGTGCCATTATGTGCAACATGGTGATTGGAGCTGACTGCGTAGATTGATTTTCGACCATCATCATAAACTTTTACGCCTGTACCTTTAAAGTTGTCAGATGGGAGAGGTATTGAAGATAGTACTGTGCTCTCTCCAGTCTTCATGTCTTTTTCAACTTTAATTTCCATGGTGTACAAAGCTATTGAGAGAGAGAGAATTCATTTTTAATTTAACATTCATTTGGCAAACATTTATTGGTTCTCTGTTATATGTAAAATCATATTCTATGTCATAGGAACACAAAAAGTTTAAATCCAGGATAGTGGATAAGAAAAATATACTGTAGTAAAGAGCAGACTATGAGGAGGTCTCGTGACATCATGATCTCATAGCTTCACAAGCTATCCCCTTTTCCCCCCAGCAGAAGGACTATGGTCTTAGTTTTCTGTTGCCTTTCTACAGATTTTTAATCATCATCTCTCCCCTCTGGACTGTTTCCTCCTAGGCAAGGTTAGCCTGCAGGAATGAATACAGATTTTTGCCTTTATTTTCCCCTTGCTCTGTATATATCTTGTTTGTACATGGTTGTTTTATGTTGTCTACCCCATTAGACTGTGGGCTACTTGAGAGCGGAGACTGTCTTTTATGTTTCTTTGTATCGCTAGCTCTTAGTATAGTGTGTGTAACACAGAATAAGTGCTTTCTAGAAGTTTATTGAATGGCTGACTGCTCACTGAAAATAGGGCATCCTTCTCTACACAAAGGTTTACAGCTATACACTACTGAGAAATATACAAAGGAGAATTCTGACAGAGTGTAAGTTTTTGAGGGCAGGAACGCATTGATTTTTCTCACTGCATTCCTAGTGCTCAGTATACTTTCTGGCACATAGTAAATGCTTGATAAATGCTTGTTGATGTTTGACATGGGGAAATAATGCTTTTACTCTGAAATTCCTTTATTCTGGCCTCCCAAATTTCTCTTTCTGGGCTTCAGACCATTTGCCCTGACTTTAGAGTTTTACCCTTACCTCTTGTAGAGATTTTGATGCTCTGGCCCTTGCATGATTGAGACAACTAGCTGAAACTGCCTGTTCTACTTGTTGCCTGATACTAGAATTTAGGCTTTGTTTCCTGAGATCTCTAGACCACATGATCCTCTTCCCTGAGTCTGGTGCCCTTATCCAGCATGGTCTCCCTACATTTATATATGTGTGTATGTGTATGTGTATATATATATATATATATGTATACATGCATACACATACATGTATAATATAGTATTTATATATTCATGATTCTATACCACAAATATGTATTTTTTATCTGACCTACACCAAATCAGTGACCTATGTAAATCCTTTATTATTGTCAGAGCTGATATTACAGATACTCCTTAGGGTCAAGAAACACTGATACCTGTCCCTGGTCTAGCTGAATACTTACTCCAAATCCCTTCATGTTATAGGAGGTTCACCTTCCCAGAGGAATGGTTTATTAGGCTCTAGATGGACCATGAGGAAGAAATTCTTTGATTATACAAACTGGTAGAATATATCTCCCTCACCCCTATTTACATACATAAGGACTAATGTTTAACCAGAAACAATATCACAAGTCCATGAGACATACAAAAAAAAAAGGACAAGTTCAGGGGACTTTAGCACTAGGAACTCTGGTTGTAGCCAGAGCACAGGTTGGTATAGCAAATTTTGAAAATGTCAAAGCCTAAATTCTAAATCTGCCAATATGATGAACTGCTGGGATACCTTTTCTATTTTGCTCATCCTCTTCCGTCCCTTCTTCTCTTTCCCTCCTTAACCTGGATGGTATGTAGGATTTTGGAAGATCAGGGATATTGGCATAGATGTCTTCAATGGTCTCTGTGAAATTGAGAAAGAGTCAATATAAGTTTAGAATATTTGAAATCAATGATAAAATTGTAAGCAGGCTTACAAAAGCAAAATCTTCATTTTCTAAGAACCACATTGCCTCAAGCTATACATACCTTCTGGTTTTTCTGTCTTTTCCACTTTCACAGACTATAAAGAAAAAGTATTTTTGTCATTATTACAGTTTTTGAAAATTAGTTAAAAATAGACTAAATTTTAGTAGTACTGGATACTATTTAGAGGACAAGAACTGTGAAGGAACAATTTTTAAGATCTTCACTACTTACCTTTATAATATCTTCTGCTGTTCTCTCAACTGATTTTAGTTTCTTTAAAATTGCTTCTTCATGAACTGAGATTTTCAATTCTGCTTTTTCTAGCTCTTCAATCTCTTTCTCGAGTCTGAGAACAAAAGTTTACAGGGTTAGTAAAGGCTGCTACTATTGCATATTGGTTACCAAATGTCTGCTAAGTATATTTTCACATTAAGGAAAGAACTGAGCAATTTACTTGGAATAGGGTTCCATTTATTCACTAAATACTTCCTTTTCTGGATGTCTCTTTGTAGTAGGAAGATGATCTACAAGTTCTCAAAGATTCTCTAAATCTTTGAGAAACAAACTCTAATAACACCAAATATGTTGGAAGATTTGGGTATGAATATATCCTTAGTCTTGTGCTTTTAAACATTTTTATTAGTATTGTTCTGAATTAGCAAGATGGTGTAGACAACCAACACACCAGATAATACAGTCAGGATGCAAGATGTTCTTTTACTAGGTTAATATATGGAACTGAAGCTAATATGATGAAATTTTGTAAAGATAAATGTAATAAATTTTACACTTGGGTTCAAAAAATCAATACCACATATAAGATAATGGAGGTATGACTCAATGTGTGTGTGTGTGTGTGTGTGCATGCGTGTATGCATGCACATCTGGATCTATTTTCTTCTGTCACGGGATGTTTAAGCAACTATTTCTCTATTTACTTTAAAATTAAACAGCTCTGCCATCAATAGAAATTGTCCCTAAAAAGAGCAATCCATCTAGGACTTAGTAGGTAAATCCTAGTGAACTGTTTGAAGCACCATCATAAACGACCATTTTTCAAGACTGATTCCATGTCCTGTCATCCTAACACTATGATTTCATATTATTGCTTTTTATATTATATTTTATGATTTCATATTATGCTTGAGTAGGTTCTTTGTACTTTATTGGGCCCCCACATTTAATTTATATATTTTTCACCTCATGCAAATTCCTGAAGATTATTTATTATTTCCTTAAGATTCCCCCTATCCTTCTTATTTTCAGTTGTGCCTCATTCTTTGTGACCCCATTTGGGGTTTTCCTGGCAACCATACTGGAGTGATTTGCCATTTCCTTCTTCAGCTCATTTTACAGATGAGTAAACTGAGGCAATCAGGATTAAGTGACTTTGCCTTGCCTAGGGTCACATAGCTAGGAAGTGTCTGAAGTCAAATTTGAACTCAGGTCCTCCTGACTTCACAGGTCAGTGATTTATCCACTGCGTCACCTAGCTGCACCTCCCCTGCCTTAGGTAGGGTCATGTCACACTCATTTCTCAGTGGTAATGGGGAAGTGTTATAGTCTAGTGTTATCTAGTGGAAAGAACATGGTACCAGGAATTAGATCTAGTCCTGGCTCTCTTATAATCATTTCATCTAAGGCATGCCACCTGACCTCTCTGAAACCTGTTTCCTTAGAAATAAAATGGGGATCTTCAGTCAGTCAACAAACATTTAAGTACCTCCTATGTTTCAGGTACTATTCAAGCCACTGAGGATGCAAAGAAAAGAAAATGAAGTGATTCCTCCTATCATTCTAACAGGGGACATGGCATGTCCATAAATAAGTTTGTATAAAAACTTAGCAAGAAAAGAACCTATGATGAATATGCTATAACCTCACAAAGGGCCCTGATAATTAATGTTTCTAAGGGTCTCTCAGGTCCCCAGATGAAAGTTATATTATATATTAGGCCACAGACATATGACACTTTCTGAAACTATTCACAGTCATTTGATCATAGCCAATTCTCGCTTATAGAGGGGGTAGTATGGTGTAACTGGAAGAACACTGGACATTGAAGTCAGGAAGGCCTGCGGTCAAATTCCATATCAGACCTTTTCCAGCTTTAAGATCTTGGCAAGTCACTTAGCTTTCTCATTTGTAAAATGGGGACAGTTATATTTGTAGTACTTACTACTATATTTGATTATCATGAGGATCAAATGAGAAAATGTTTTAGAGCATTTTGCCAACCTTAAGATACTACATAAATATGAACTGCTATTACCTTGGAAAATTTTCTGGCATGAATTCTTCAGAATCACAGGCTGACAGATCATTCATTCATAGAATTTATTGAAATTTCTATTGAAATAATAAAATATTTAATTTCCACTTAAATTTATATAGAAATGGAATCTTGCAAATGCTGTTTATAAATGAATGTGGCCCCACAGAAAATACCATCAATATGGACAGCAGGAATATGGAAACTATGTGAATATTTGAAGGATCTGTGATTCCCCAGTGTGGGACAACTTCAATGTGGGGACTCTGAATGGCACTATAGAGAGTGAGCCATCTATGACTTAGTAGGTAAATTCTAGGGAGCTGTCTGAGGAATAGACTATATTAGATGACTTGATCAGTTTTATATAGTCTTAGAGTGAAATTTTAATCCAGCTCTTCCTAACTTCAAATCTAGCACTCTGTCCACTATGCAATATTACCTCCAGGACAGCAGAAATATATCTGATAAATAAATCATAAGAGATCTGTTATTTTAAGAAGCCAAAAAAGTTTGCTAGATCAGAATGGCATTTAAACTGACCTGTGATTCAGGAATCTATATTCAAGAGTGCTGAATTGGATAGCAGATTATTACTTTTAATAATAACTAGCAAGAAAAAGGATTTTAGTGGGTTAAGGAGGGAATCTTAATCTTCTAATTATATAACTGTACCCTAGAGTTTTGGAGATTTAAAAACAGCTTATATACAGTACTTTAAACTTTGTAAAGCACTTTCAAAACATTTCATTTGATCCTCAGAACAATATTTTGAGGTAGTTGGTATTATTAACCCCCATTTTAAAGACTAGGAAGCTGAGACTTAGGAATCTTAAATGACTTATACTTTCTGACTCCAAATCTAAGGGCTCTCTTCTTGGCCACAATGCAGTGTATATTGCTGAATGCTAGTGCTGAATACTGAATAAATTGTCAAGTTACAGAAAGAGTGATTCAATTTAAAAAAAATCCTGTTGTCCCTTTCAAAAATAATTTCATTTGAAACAGGGCTGGAAAATCTCAGTCTTTGGGATGATCAAGCTCTGGATTTGATTTCATTTAGCCTATGGGACACATTCAGGTAGTTAATATCTCAATTTATGCCCACAGTGACAAAAAAGCAGCTTAGCTTTAAAACACAAGATGGGGGTATTGCTTCAAGAAAGCCATGCTATTTCCCTGTGTCTGTGGGTGCTTTGTTCTCTCTCTGACAGTATTCCTTTCAATATGTGTGGGTCTCTGCAGCTCTATCTTTCTCATTGTATCCATCCTGGTATAAGAGTATTTTGGATTTTTTCCTCTGTCTTCCACTTTATTTTCTTCTACCCTTTTCCTTTCTATCACTTTTTCATTTTTTTTTTAAAGCAATTGGGGTTAAGTAATTTGCTCAAGGTTACATGGCCAGTTATTTCTGGGTGTGGTGCTAAGTATCTGAGCCCTGATTTGATCCCCAGGTCATCCTGACACTGGAACCGGTGCTCTTACTCGCTGAGCCACCTGGCCACTGCTATCACTTTTTCTTAACTGGCCATGATTTAGAACTATAAACACACACATATTATTAGTTGCATTTATTGAATATCGTTTTGCTCCTTGATTTTAATTTAAAAAATGACTCCAAATTGTTACTTTTCATATATTTGCTCTTATATGCCCATCCTTTCCCTTGACCCACTTGGTTCTCAGTATATAAAAATGGTTTGCCATTCTTGATTTAAAGCTACAAAAATCTAGAGCTTAAATTGGTACCTTCTTGGTACCTTTGTTGGGAGCTGGATTTCAGTAGCAAAGAATGAACTATCAAGTTGAGGTGGGAAAAAAGAGGATACTTTCTCTTTTCCCCCCTCTTATCCTGAAAGCTCTTTGGAGATTCTTTTGAAAATCCCTCTCACCTTCATGCTGTATCTCTCTTACCCTGATGGTTCAGCATTTCCATAAGTACTGCCATATCCTTTTCTGGTAGGTATTGCCTTTCAGAAAAGGCATTGGACTCCTGGAAATGCTGATTCATTATGAAAAAAACAGGCTTTGCAGCAAGACAAATACCCTTTTTGGAGCCTCCTTGGCTGTGAGAGAGGGTCTGATGGATGCTAATGCCTCTTAGAATTACTGGTAGTTGGTGGGCAGGTAGCTGAGTGCCAATTTAGATAAGCAGAGAACATGAAAGAGGAGTTGTAAATGCTCTCCATTATTGGAATCTTTCTTCTGCCTCCTCATTTCACTGGGGAAGTGGTGGGGGCAGGGCTATTTTCTAGAGCTTGCTATGTAAAAGCAGGTATCTTTCAGTTCTTCCAAAGTTCTGGTAATAACCCCTCTCCTCACCAAGGGATAATCCCCTGAATTCAATCCCAACAGCAATTTATTGTCTTATAAGGAGGAACGAACATAAACTTCAGGTGTCTTATGTACTGGCTATTTCACAGAGCAATTTTTTTCTGGCAGCTGATGATACATTTATCTCTTTCAGACTTTGGTAGTATTAAGGAGGAATCGTGGCCAGGTGGAGTTTACTATAATCAGACCAACAGATTAGAACCCAGGAGGGGTCTTAATAAACTCCCAACTCCACAATTCTATATGCCAGCTCCTACCTTCAGCTGTTGCCTAATTGTTAAGAAAAAAAAAAAGCTACATCTGTTTTTGAAAGTACTAAGCAGTTGCCAAGTATTTTGATAGGGATGGATTTTATTTTCAATGGGGACAATTATTGTAGTTTCATATAAGGAAAAATTTCCTAATAATTAGAATGATTAGAAAACAGAATGGGCTGCTTCAGGCAGTGATGGCTTCCTTCACATGGGAGTTCTTCGAGAAGAGACTTGATAACCTCGAGTTAGGGCTGTTACAGCAGGGATTATTTCGTTAGTTATGATTTGAACCAGTCACTAGTCAGGGGTGGGAAACCTGCAGCCTTAAGACCACATGTGGCCTTCTAGATACTTGTGTGGAGACTTTTGCCTGAATTCAAACTTCACAGAACAATAGACCGAGTCCAAGTTTTATAGAACAAATCCTTTCATTAAGGGCATCTGTTCTGTGAAGTTTGGATTCAAAGGGCCACACTTGAGGACCTAGAGGGCAACATGTGGCCTCCAGGTCACAGGTTCCCCACCCTTGTCCTAGATAGGCAGTGTTGCATAGTGGCAAGAATGCTGGATTTGGAGTTAGAAGATGAGTGTGAGGGGGCGGTCAGGTAGCACAGCGAGTAAGAGCACCAGCTCCAGTGTTGAGAAGACCTGGAGATCGAATCCCAGGCTCAGACACTTAGCACCCACCCAGAAACACCTGGCCGTGTAACCTTGAGCAAGTTACTTAACCCCAATTGCTTAGGGGTGGCCAGGTGGCTCAGCGAGTAAGAGCACCGGCTCCAGTGTCGGGATGACCTGGAGATCGAATCCCAGGCTCAGATACTCAGTACCACACCCAGAAATAACTGGCCGTGTAACCTTGAGCAAGTTACTTAACCCCGATTGCTTAAAAAAAAAAAAAAAAGAAGATGACTGTGAGTCCTGGCTTTCCTACTGTATTCCTTGTGTGACCTTGGGTGAGTTGCTTAAGCTTTCTCAGCCTTAGGATCCTCATCTCATCTTTAAAATGAAGGTGTTGGATTTGATGACCTCTAAGAACACTTCCAGCTCTAAACTTTGTAAGCTCATCAGTTCTTCGATTCTGTGATGTCCTTTGCTAAGTAGGTGCTAGGGGGAATTAAATAAAGGTAACTCAGTAAGACAGTTTTTATTTTTTTTTATGTGTGTGGGAAGGCAATTGGGGTTAATGATCTGTCTAGTGTCACACAGCTAGTAAGTGTCTGAGGTCTGATTTGAACTCAGATCCTCCTGAATTCAGGGGCAGTGCTCTATCCACTGTACCACCTAGCTGCCCCAATATGTCTGTCTTTAAAACACAGCATTCACTTGGCTCATCAAAATAACTATGGATTCTATTACTTCCTCTTAAATAAGATTTTAGAATGGTAAAGGCAGGTAGAAAATTTGTACATATGCTAGCCTTTCTATGTAAAGATGATCCTCCTTAAACACATTTGTGGGTGAATACTATGATTTAGTCACTCATCTTTGTGACCAGTGGTGCCAACTAGGAAAATGGGTAGTGGAATCAGCAATTAGACTATACGGAGATCCTTATATGAATCCTGATCCTTAATTTCACTGATGGTTTTTAGAAACTAGTAGGAATACTACTTTGGGGAATCTATACTTATTTTTGAAGACTGTATTTATCGAGACAAGGACTCAGAAGGCAATGATAACATTGAATTATCACTGGAGTGGCCATAAGTCAAAACATACTCATACCACATACACATTCTATTATATATGTATAGCATGAGAACATAGTACTCAATATGTTTGTTGAATGCATAACTATCCTTAAGCTAGTATAATCCTTTTATATTTATTTTATTTTGACAAAGAAGCTTAGCATTACAAGTTTATTCTGATCTATCTATATCTATCTATCTATCTATCTATCTATCTGTCTGTCTGTCTGTCTGTCTGTCTGTCTGTCTGTCTGTGTCTGTCTGTCTACCTGTCTCTCTATCTACCCATCCATCCATCTATACACACATATACGTGTGTGTATTTACATCTATATCTACATGTAAAACCAGTTTTCAGGCTAATTTACCTACCTCTAGGTCTCAAGTAATCTCAAAGCTCTAAGGATCTACCATGTAATTGGTATAGGCAATCCCTCCACTGATACAAATCATAAACCCTCATAATTCGAGCAAGCTTTGAAAGAGGCTGTGGGTGAAAATTTTGTCACCTGGTTGCTTACTTTCTCATGATGATGTTCTTCAGACTTAGATAGGCTGCTCCTTAGATAAAAGGCATGCTGCAAATACACTGTAAGTTCCTTGAGGGCAGGAACAATTCTTTGTTTTGTTTTTGTATCCTTTGAATCTAGCACAATGCTTTGCACATTGGGGTGCTTAAGAAGTGTTTGCTGGGTTGAATTACATTAGATCTTGTGTGTATTTGCAGTAATACCTGACAGAAAAAAATTCCCTGATAAAGCATAAGAGCATTACTTATGTAGAATAAAATAAGAATAAGTGAACTTAATTTATCAAAATTTATAAAGTTAGGTTTCTTAATTGTGATTTTGTAGTAAAAGAGTTGTGTTTCTAAGTAACAGTTAAACTCACAACTGGTTAATATTGGCATTATCTAGCCAATCTTGAATTACTCAAAATTAATAATAATAATAATGATAACTAGCATTTATTTAGCACTTTAAGGTTTGTAAAGTGCTATCTCAATTCTCACAGTCACTCTGTGAGGTGCATACTATTATCTCCATTTTACAGATGAGAAAATAGCCTGTCAGAGGTTAGGTCACTTGGATCATACAGCTGTACATGTCTGATGGAAAGGAAACATATTCCTAACTTTAAGCCTAAACTTAACTACTGAAATGAATGATATAATGGATATTATTCATTGTGCATGCTTAATGAAATGAACAAGTTTATTTAAACTACAGTTTGGACTTTATAAAGAATAATAACAGGTATATAACTGATAGATTTGTCAAATAGAGCCAAAGGTAGTTTACCTCTAAATGGAACCTATGAAATGACTAAGGGCCAAGAAGAATATTAAAAGGTCTTCTGTTTGCATTCAATTCCGTTAGCATTATGTTGACAAGAAGTGGTAAACAAATGGCTGAGTAATATGTATTTGTTGTAGATGGAGAGGTTTATGCTGGAAATTCAGGATTAGATCATGGCCACCAGAAGCTACCACAATAAGTGATCAGAGTAGATTATGCAAGGAACACATCACTGTAAAAGTTTAGCACCTCTAAGCAAGAAAATTACCTGGTGACTCTAATTACAATTTGGAGTGTTACTATCTTCACAGACAACACCTTCTCATACTATGAATATAGATCTAAAAATATCCCAGAGAATTCAATCAATAAACTATACTTGAACTAGTCTATAAGCTTCTTGAGGGTAAGGACGGTCTTCTGCCTCTTTCTGTACATGAAGTAGTAAGCAACAGTGCTTGGCATGTAGTAAGTACTTGTTATTATTCAGTCATTTTTTTTTAGTCATGTCCAACTCTTTGTGACCTTATTTGTGTTTTCTTTTTGGAATGGTTTGTCATTTTCTTCTCCAGCTCACTTTACAGATGTGGAAACTGAGGCAATCAGGGTTAAATGACTACCCAGAGTCACACAGCTAACAAGTGTCCGAGACCAGATTTGAACTCAGGAAGATGAGTCTTCTTGACTCCAGGTCCGGAGCGCTATCCACTGTGCCACCTAGCTGCCCAGCAGGTGGTTAACAAATATTTATTTATTGATTGGTTGGCCCATCATCACAACTTGAACTATTGATCACAATTGCCTGGATATAACAATGATTCATAAAATCTTAAAAACAATGTTTTTCATTAACGCCACTCAATCTCCAAGGTATATGGAACAACAAACTTTTAGAATATAGAAACTTGGACAATGAGATAAAATTCACATGAGAACAGGATGAGATACATAGCATCTTTGCCATGTTTTCTGCTACTGGAGTTGCACCATGGATGCCTTCAGTGAATCTAGAGAAGATGAGTTTATATTTTAACACTTTTGTCCAACTATAAAAAGCAGTTATTTAATCTGCTTATGAAATAGTTGGCAGAAATCTAAATATAAGGCCATATTAGTTGGAATAGTGACTTATCCCAGGAATGTTTCTTTCTCAGTCCTAGTGAAAAAGATAAAAACAACAGTAACAATAACAATATGGAACCTTGTTTTTTTCACTATGAGTAGATTCTTCACTGATGCAGATCAGAATTCTTCCATGACTTAGTAAACTATGTCATGAGTTGCTGTGACCAAAAACATATTCACTAGCTAGTGCTTAACCTTAGTTATGCCCTGCAATATTAATTTAAGGTTAGACTGGTCCTCAGAAGACAGATGAACAATATATCATTAGACTTGTACTGATGGTCTTTCCAGCTTGGTGGAACCTATCAGGACTTGTACTCTGATGATTTAGCTTTGAGAACCCACGTATAACTCCATGTCACAATAAGGCATTAGAATGTTAATTTAGTGAAGGACCCATATCATATTAATTACCTGTCACATGTAACCATATTGTATATAGGAAAATTTTATAGTTGGGCTTCTCTGTGAGCTTTAGCTAGTAGTAATTTAGGATTGATCAAGGGTAAAGACTATTGATTCTATAATATATAAGCCACAATGTGGTGGGTGGTGATGGTGGTAGGGAGCAGTTTAAAAAAGTCTAGTACTTTGATTAATATTTTTATTATTTCAATAGAGATGATACTTTAATACTTAAAGGATGTGTAATTGCAATGTGGCTATTCTGTCAGTTGATGTTTACAGCAACAACTCCAAACCTTCATAGAATTTTTTATGAATTGCTGAGCCCAAAATGATTCCTCAGCAGATAGCCAACCCTCTAGTTATGGTTGCTTGACCCTTAACAACAGCTATCATTGATCTGGAATAGTCAGGTTTGTAAAATGCTTCACAAACATTATTTTATATAATCATCACCACAATTTTGTGAGGTAAATAGTGCAGGGATTATAATCTCTTCTTTCTATATTCATCTACAAAGTCCTTTTCTGATCTCTCCTTGTAAGGTGGAGGTGATCCCTGTTTATCTCAAACTTAATAATATTTGTAAAATGCTTTGAAAACCTTAAAGTGCTAAGTAAATGCTAACTATAGTTATTATTACTATTATTATTGTCAAAGACCATGTTAATTGGATATAAGCTCTGGAATTTCCTACTATGCTAAAAAGACTTCAGGTATGGTCCTAGCAAGAGGCATACTTTTTTTTGGGTGGGGATGAACCTACATAAGTATGGAGAGCCTTATCATTAGTGGGTTGGTCATTTGATGAGGTATTCTTTGGCCAAACATGAGAAAATGCAAATATTGTGTCAGGTAAGTCTATTTCTGTTTCTCCTTTGATGGTGGTGGAATAGAGAATGGGCAAGGCAATATCTGAGTCACACCATTTCTAGACTGTCTGGAAATTAGCCCTAGACAGTGGTTGACAATCAAGCATTCCATGGATGAATAGGGAAAGCAACAGAATGCAGCTTTAAGACAACCAGAAGCACAACAAAGCCAGCCAACAGCAATATCAGAAGCAGGTGTCAGCTTGCTTTGCCAATTGGGAAATATGACAAATGATTAGGTAACTCAAAATAGGCATATCTATTTGTAGTGTGAAAAAACCCTGTTTTTGCATGGGTTTATCTCCTGATACATGGTAACAAATGTAAAGCATCCTATGATGATAATGAACTACAAAATCAACAGGTTAGATTGAGAGAGAGACACTCAGGATGATTTAGAGAGATTAAAAATCTCTTCATTCTTTTAACATAGAGAACTGTATGGTTAAAAAAAAACAAAGCACTTCATTTTGAATTAAATACTTGAAAACAAATTTATCTTTATGGAACCAATTTCTGTCATTTATATACTTCAAATTTAATTTTGAAATAAATTTCTAGGAGGTTAACTCTGGAAACTAGTAGAAGGCATAGCAAATTGATTAGTTATGGACATCTTTGTGTTCTGAATGGACAGGGAGTGGACATGTGATTGCAAATTACATTCCTGAAAATGCTAGTACATGCTGAGCACTTAATAAATGTTAAATAATTATAATAATAATTCAATTTTACCTCCACCCAGGTGGCACATAATTCTCAAATGACCTTCAAATACTATAGAAGAAAGAATATGGGAAATTAACTGGAGATGTGATTACCCAGGGGTTAGGAAAATATTTTGATAATTTTTAATAAGTTTTAAAGAATTCTATAGTGAATAAATTATATAAAATTATGAAGTGGCAAAGCATAGTCAATGGCAAGTAAGGCAGCAAAAGCATTGACTCTTGGTTGAGAAATGACTGGCTTGATGCCCTGTAACCCCTAACATTTACCCCTAACTTATAAAGGGGTCACTGTCAAAGAATGGTGACTCTGATCTCTCTTCCATATTCAACTTTGTTAATTGTTTAGTTCTGTTACCAAGAACAGAGCTCAATTATCTAATGACAAATAAATACAACCCTATTCCTAAGTTAGGATGGGGTCATCAACCAGTTGATCTCAACTAGGGGTCTAGATGTTAACTTTTATGATGTGACCAGCTACTCACATTAGAATAGGGGCTACTATTGGGTGGGTGAAGAAAATATCCAGGAAAACAATCTCTTTTGGGAGAAGGTAAAGTTAGCTTCAAGGGGTTCCCCTGGGGAACATGTATGACTAAAGCACAGAGACACATGGTCAAAACACATTTAATATGAATAATTCTGAAATGACAACTCTTGGTAAGTTTAGTCCCTTTGCTTGGTGGTTTGCCATCCACCAGAACACAAAGGAGATGGTTAACTCTCATTTGATTAAGTATTACCAGTTAAGCATATCTGGGGCCTTTCTTCAAATAGTCCCTAGATTTGAATTTCAAAAGGTTGGATATAAACAAAGATAATTACAGTGAAAAAAAAAACCCTAAAGAATTAAGAATGATTTTACAAACATAAAACCAGATAAAAATACATTTATTTCAAAGAGTCCCTGATTCTAGAATTCCCTGCCTCTCTACGTACCAGTGTTGAGTAGTCCATTTTCTCACTTAATACAAAATTGTACTTGTATTGGAAGCCCTCATCCTTTTAGGGTTAGCATTTAGGGTTAAAACATGCCTGAAGTATTACTGACAACCATGGGCAAAGGGAAAGAAAAAAAAAGGAATGGAAAAAGGGAAGAAGGAGGAGGAGGAGGGGAAGAGAGGAAGAAAGTACGAGGGGAGAGAGAAACAGAAGGAAAGGAGAAGGAGAGAGGGAGAGGGAGAGAGAGACAGAGAGACAGAGAGAGAGAGAGA
>NW_027187021.1:0-26863 GCF_028583685.1 Petaurus breviceps papuanus | reverse complement strand
AGATGGAATCTGCATTCAGATTGAAGCATACTATTTTCTTACCTTTATTTTTCTTATTTCTTTTCTTTCTTTCTTTCTTTTTTTTTTTTGGTGGGGTGTCTGTACCTGTGGTGGATTGTTTCTTTTGGAACATCGCTAATACAGAAATATGCTTTGCATGACTGCACATGTAATATCTATATAAAATTACATTCTCAGTGAGGAGTGAAACAAGGGAAGAAGGAAGGGGGAGAATTTGAAACTCAAAAAACAATGTTAAAATTGTTTGTACAGGTTATTGGGAAAAATATATAAAAAATATCAGGGGGGGCAGAGTCAAGATGGCAGAGTAGAAACAGGACTTCCTTGCAGCTTGGGCTCCTACCTCCCCCAATTCATGTAAAAAAAATGACACTAGACAAAATGACACAGAGAAGCTAACCTCCCACTGAGGACAGCCCTGCAGGCCAGCAGCAAGCAGCCAGTGCAGCGCTGGCTGGAGAGACTTCAGATCACTAGTAGCTGTGGTGGTTTTCAGAATTATCAACTCATAGATGCCAAAGACAAAGTGAGAAGTCAGTACAGTGTGGACTTTGGGACCTGGGAATTCGGAGTGCCATCCCACCTTTGCGCCCAGGGCAAGAAGAAGCTGAGGTGCCTTGGCTGTGCAGCCCCCACCATGTGGCAGCTTCAGCTCCTGGCCTGCAGAGTGTAGGGGGACCAAGTGGCCAGTCTGAGGGGTAATCACTCTTGCTTTAATCTGCTTGCATCTGGATTGCTGTCTAGGGTGGAGGTCCTGGGGTATGTGACCAGCTTGCCAGAGCGAGTGGAGGCTTCAGAGAGGGCACCCACCTAATAACTCCAGCAGGTGAGAAAACCCAGCATTTAGGATAAAGCTCCTGTTTCTGGTAGCAGAGTAGCAGAGTTCTACTGTGGCAAAAAGCCCCAAAGTAAAGCAACTGAGGGGCAACACGAGCAGGCAAAGGAAGCAAAATACACAGAGCAACCCAACTTTACACTCCAATATTGGGGACAAAAAGGATCAAAGCATGGAACAGGAGGAACACAACAAAGTCGAAACTTCTGCACCGAAAGCTTCCAAGAAAAATATGAGCTGTTTAGAGGCCATAGAGGAGCTTAAAAAGGATTTTGAAAATCAAATAAGAGAAGTGGAGGAAAAATTGGGAAGAGAAATGAGAACGATGCAAGAAAATTATGAAATGAGAGTCAACAACCTGACCGAAGAAAATAACACCTTAAAAAATAGACTACCTCAGACGGCAAAAGAGGTGCAAAAAAGCGATGAGGAGAAGAATGCCTTAAAAAGCTGAATTTGTGGAGTGTCTAGGTGGTGCAGTGAGTAAAGCACCAGCCCCAGAGTCAGGAGGACCAGAGTTTGGTTCCGGCCTCAGACACTTGACACCCACACTAAAAAACTAGCCATGTAACCTTGGGCAAGTTACTTAACCCCAATTGCCCTCCAAAAGGCAAAAGAAAAAAAGAAAAGAAAAGGAGAATTTGCCAGATGGAAAAAGAATCTCAAAAGCTCACTGAAGCGAATCATTCCTTCAGAATTAGATTGGAGCAAATGGAAGCTAGTGACTTTATGAGAAACCAAGATACTATTAAATAGATCCAAACAAATGAAAAAATAGAAGGCAAGGTGAAATATCTCATTGGAAAAACCACTGACCTGGAAAATAGATCCAGGAGATATAATTTAAAAATTATTGGACTACCTGAAAGCCATCATCAAAAAAGAACCTAGAAATCATCCTTCAAGATATTCTCAAGGAAAATTGCCCTGATGTTTTAGAACCAGAAGGAAAAATAGAGGTTGAAAGAGTCCACTGATCACCTCCTGAAAAAGGAATATTATAGCCAGGTTCCGGAGTTCCCAGATCAAGGAGAAAATATCACAAGCAGCCAGGAAGAAACAATTTTAATATTGTGGAAACACAATCAGGATAACTCAGGACCTGGCAGCTTCCACATTGAGGGATCTTAGGGCTTGGAATATGATATTCCGGAGGTCAAAGGAGCTGGGATCAAAACCAAGAATCATCTACTCAGCAAAACTGAGTATCATGTCCCAGGGGAAAATATGGTTATCCAGCGGAATAGAGGACTTTCAAGCATTCTTAATGAAAAAAACCAGAGTTGAATAGAAAATTTGACATTCAGATACAAGAAGCAAGAGAAGCTTGAGAAGGTAAACAGGGAAAAGAAATCATAAGGAACTTATCAAAGCTAAACTATTTATATTCCTACATGGAAAAATGATAATTGTAGCTTATGAAAGTTTTCTCAGTATGAGAAAAGCTGAAGGGAATAGAAATGCATATAGGTGTGTATGTATATATGTGTGTGTGTGTGTTTGTGTGTGTATATACATACATATATATATATGTCTATATTGGATGGTATATGGGCGTATGAATATATATGTCAGTGTGTGTATATATGTCTACAGGTTTACATAGACAGAGGGCACTGGACCAATTGAATAGGAAGGTATGATACTTAAAAGGTGAATATAAGAGTTGAGAGAGGAATATAATGAGAGGAGAAGGTGAGAGACAGAATGGGGCAAATTATCTCATATAGAAGAGGCAAGGGGAAATTGTTACAATGTAGGGGAGGAACAGGAAGGCAAAAGGGAATGAGTCAACCTTATTCTCATTGAATTTGGCTTAGGAAGGGAATGACATACACACTAAATAGGGTATCTCACCCTACAGGAGAGTAGATGGGAAGGGGAAGGGAGGGGGGATAATGGAAGGGAGGGAAGTCTGGGGGGGGGGGAGTTGGAAGCACCCATTTTTGAAAAGGGTAAGGATCAAAGTAGAGAAAAATAAATAAAAAATAAAGGGCATTGGTACAAGCATAAGTGTAACACTGACCAAATTCAGCAATCAATCATTAAATATTTCTGGACCTCCTACTATATTGTAGGCACTATTTTAAGTGCTGGGGATACAAAGGAAGGCAATAAACAGGCCCTGCTCTCAAGGAACCTACAATCTAATGGGGCAGAAAACATACAAATAACTATATTCAAACAAGCTATATACAACATAAATTGTAAATAGTCAACAGAAGGTATTTAGAGTAAAGAGGGATAGTGGAAGACTTGCTATAGAAGATTTTAGCGGTGGCTTGAAGTAAGCCAGGGAAGTGAGGAAGCTCAGATGAAGATGAGCATTCTAGGCATGGGGTCTAGCCTGTTAAAATGGCCACATAGGGAGACAAAGTGTCTTATTCCAAGAATAACAAGGAAGCCAGTGAGACTGGATCACAAAGTATGTGAGTGGGGTAGGTAAAGTTTAAGAAGACTAGAAGGGTTGGGAGAAGGGCAGGTTATTAAGGGTTTTTAGTGTGGAAAAATAAGATTTTATATTTGGTCCTGGAAGTGACAGGGATCCACTGGAATTGGGGCCCAGAAGGGGGGAAGAATGATACTGTCAGACTTGTACTTTATAGGAAGATCACTTTGACAGCTGAGTAGAGAAGAGACCAGTGGGAAGAGTCTTGTGACAGATAGACCAACCAGCAGACTATTGTAATAGTCCAGGTATGAGGTGATGAGGGCTTGTACCAGGGTAGTAGCAGTATCAGAGAGAAGGAGGCATATATGAAAGAATTTTTAAAGGTAGAATTGACAGGGCTTTGTACAATATATATAGGAGATAACATTGATAGTGAGGAGTTGAGGATAACTTCCAGATTACAAGTCTGGGTGAGTGGGAGGAAGTTTGGAAAGGGGAAAAATACTGAGTTATGATCTGAACCTAACACTGGCTTTAAGATGTCTATGGAACATTCACATCCATCTGTCCAATAGTCAGAGATGTGAGAATGGAGTTCAACAGAGAGATTAAGGCTGGATAAGTAGATTTCAAAATTATTATCTTTATAGAAGATAACCTAATCCATGGGAACTCATGAGAAATGAAGTGAAATCATATAGAGGGAGAAAAGGGAGCAAAGAAGAGAGCTCTGTGGGACACTTACAGTTAGTGTGAATGACGTAGATAGGGACCCAGCAAAGGAAACTGAGGAACTGTCAAATAAGTAGGAGAAGAACCAGCACAGTAAGGAAAGCACCTTACATGACACTGGGTGTAAAGACATTGGTGGGGGCAGAACTCTTCTCATATCTATGCCTGTGTCCCTTGAGTTGCCATTTCCTGGTTGTGAAAAGGATTATTGCTTCAATGAGGTGGTGGTGACCAGAGCACCTCAGAAAGTCATCAAGATGAAGCTGTCGGTTCATGGGGGTGGGGGCAGAAGCATAGTTCAAATGACCCATTTTGGTTTCTTAGGTGTTCCACATCTTCTCCTTTCCCCCACTTTCTATTTCTTTTTGTTGTTTTACTAGATACTCTAGAACTTTTTGTCTTTTAATGGAATTTAATTTGAATTGTATAAATGCTGGGCTCACTCTTCCAACCTACATACACCTATGAGCAGATTAGACTCCGAGAGCATGCTGTCAGTTTTTCACGCCAGAGAGTTCTCGAGCTAATCCTAAAGGATTTAGGATAGTTGCCTAATACTGTGTTAAACTCTGGAGATCCAGATCACAAAGTAAAATAATCCCTCCTCTCAAGGAACTAGCATTTTAATGGAGAAGATAACATATATGGAAGGCTTCAATTACAAGTCAGATGGGAAAATCTTAATGTCTTTAGGGTGCTGCAGAACATCTTCTTTACCATCATTACTTAATATCACTTATCCCAAGGCTCCTGTGTTCAGTGTCCTGTGTCTATTCAGGTTTGAGGGAAGATGGTGATCAAGATGGTAGTGGTTTGACTTGCCTAGCACATGCTGCCTCCTCTTTCTCCCTCAGGGTGCATGGCTGCTTCAGACAGGCTGGGTTGCCTGCCCTGTGGGTGTCAGTTGGTTTGCACATGGTGAGAATGGCTGACCTTTTCTCCACAAAAATTCCTTCCCTATGTGATGGCAGCTAGAAGCAATGCTGGTCTGGGGTTGCGGCCATTCTTACCTGCTTATTGGTGACAGTTGTTCAGCAATCATTGCTGGTGGTGATGAGGAATGTGGACCCCCTTTCTATAAAGATTCCCCTTCTCAATGATGACTGTGAAGACTAGGCTAGAAGAATGCCTGCTGACTTGGAGGACCCCGCTATCCTCAAAGCTTTTGGTTTCAGAGTCCTGAGATGTCTCCATCAGGGTCTGAGAGGAAATGGTGGTTAAGGTCTGACTTCCCTGATATTTGTCCCTGTATCCTTCTGTCTTTGGTCTATTCATGTAGGATATAATTATCCTCCATTGAGAGTGGTTTTTGTTGCAGGTGTTTCTTGTAGTAATTATAATTTTTATTGAATTTTGGCCTCAAAGATGTCTAACAGTTAGAGTTTTCTTTACATTTATTTATAATTTCCCTATGCCTAGCATATAGTGTATTTTTGTATTGTGATGCTGTAATGTAATGCCAAGGAAAGGCAACTTCCCAAGGTTCAAAATACCAGCATAGGCGCTCTCCATTTTATTCAGTGACAAATTAAGAACAGAGAAGATCAAAACATGACATCATTCAAAATACAGCATTTACTAAGTGGGATTAAATAATCTCCAAGTACTACCTCACCCCAGGACCTTTCATTCATTCAATCAATTACAAAGTCCCTGTTCTAAATACTACTCCACCCCTAGGCTGTACCTTCATTTAGTCCATCACAAAACCCTAATCACAAAACTAATCTCAAATGGAGATTAGTTTCCAAACATAAGTAAAGTACCTTCATTTGTTCAACCATAGAACACAAAAAGGTCAAAAGTTCCCCACCCCTGGATCACAATTGAATCTATCCCAGAGTTACATCAAATTTAAGCACAGCACTTAATACCCAAATGGAGGTCTTTTCTTCATCTTGACAAGGGAGGCAAGTTCTCAGCAATCTTAGTTCCTGGGGAAACAAGGCTTAGCAAGGTCACAAGATACATTGCCAGTCTCTTCATTGATTCATCCTCTGTCTGCAGAACAGTCCTAGAACCCCTGAAAACATTAGCAAAACCCTCTCCCAGGATTTCTGTAAACATACAACAAGAAAATCCTTCTTCAGGGCTTCTGAACCAACAGAAAGGTTCCCAGACCCCTGCAACAACAGCACTGTCCTGCACCAGTGGACAGTATTCACTCTCTGTCTGCAGGACAGTCTCAGTAGCTCTGAACCAACAGAAAGGTTCCCAGACCCCTGCAACTACAGCACTGTCCTTCACCTGTGGACAGTATTCACTCTCTGTCTGCAGGACAGTCTCAGGAGCTCTTAGCCAGCAGCCAAGTTCCAGAACTTCTTCAACAACAGCACTGTCTTTCACCAGTACACAAATCTGGCAAAACAACATCAAAACAGACAGACAAAGTACCAGCAAAATAGCCATGTCTCATCGGTCCTTGGCAGCTCTGGGGGCAGGTCTCAAAAGTCCAGGGCAATTCAAAGTAGCCCTCAGCAATCCTCCCAGTCTCTCTCTGCTTCCAAAAAGTTCTTCTGCGTCTCTCTTGTCTCTCCAAATCTATGTCACCAGCTCCTCCCAGTTCAGGAGTCTCTTTTCACATCAACAAGTCCATCCCACAGGTGGGATTAACAAGCTCTGGGTTTTAACACAATCAATTTGAAAACCAAGCCAATACAGGGGGATCTTTATATTCCATTACTATCACAGATGCTAAGAACTATGTGCAGTCAGTCCTCATTATTTTTGGATTCCACATTTGAAAATTTGCTTACTCACTAAAATTTATTTGTAACCCCAAAGTCAATATGCTTGGCATTTTTGTGGTCATGGATAGACATATGCAGAGTAATAAAAAATTTGTGTTGCGTCAAAGCATGCCTTCCTAGCTGAGGTCAACAAGGTAAGTGCAAGAAGAATGTGATGTGCCTTATGGAGAAAATACTTGTGTTAGATATACTTCTTTCAGGCATGAGTTATAATGCTTATGTTGCTGTGAGTTGTGTTAATGAATCAATAATAGGCTAAGTCCAGAAAAAGGAAGAAGAATTTTGCTATGTCCACATGAGGCCACTGTGGAAAGTGCTAAAGTAAATGTGACCACATGCTTGCAAGAATCTTATTCTGTTTTCCCTAGGAAGAATGGTTTATTTGTTAATTCAGTTAATTGTTAATTATTTGTTAATTCAGTGTTCCTGGTGATTTTATAGAACTTAACTACTGTGAATGATGAGAATCAATTGTATATTCTTTAATGTCTCTATTCAAAAGATATCATAAGTGGTTCACATCTAACTTTTCCAGCAGTCTGTTCAACTTTCTTTTCATTTTTCCTTATCTTTTTGAGATTTATTTAACTCTGAGAAAGGAACATTAAAGACTTCTATAATTATTGTTCTGCTATTTATATCTTTTTGTGATTCATTAAGCCTTTCTTTTATGAATTTAGATGCTATGCCATTTACATATGTATAGGTTTAATAATGCTAATAATGTGAGACAATGTAGCATTGTGAATAGATATTAGCTTTGGAACTGGGGGTCCAACATCTGACACCTACTAGCTGTGTAACCCTGGGCAAATCTCAGTGTCCTAGTCAGCTCCAAGAATATAAATTGTCAAGAAGGTGCTGACCTGCATTGATAGTGTTTCTCCATGGAAGTTCATTCTTCCAGTGAAATCAAGTTGGCTCACTATCCCTAATGATATATTATTTCAATGCTTACAGAGCCTTTAAGTATAATGTAGTTTCCCTGTTTATCTCTTGACATTGTGAATTTTTATTTTTGTCTTTTCTGATGCCATAATTATAATTCCTTTTATGGAATCCTCTGATGCACAGTGTTTTTTCCCAGTCTCTCATTTTCATTCCCTGTAAGTCTTTATGTTTTAGATGCTTATTTTTTAAACATGTTCTTTTGAAGCCTTGCATTTTTAGATCTTGGTCATTTCACTCCTCCCCTCTCCCCACAGAATTCTCTCTTGTGACTAAGAAAAACTCTTAAAGCAAAAAATCTGATAAAGTAACAACATTTGATGATATCTAAAATATTCTGCCTTAGTTTTATTATCTGTTTTCTGGGACTTTGTTTTTCTGATTTCTTAGAATTCAACTGCCTTGTAATAATATTTTCATTTGCATTTTTCTATCATTGTTGAGATTATTCTCTTTGTTCTGCTTCTTTTGGTCTATATTGTTTTACACAATTTTTTTGACGTTTCTCTGAATTCCTCATATTCATTTCTTACTACAGAATAATATTCCATTACATTCATATGTAAGGCAGCAGGGATTTCATCCCCTTCCCTCTGTTCAGTTGATAGAATCCCAGTATGACCAGGTGTTGTCAATAGGATACTTTTACAGATAATGGGCCATTACACCAAGTGTAAAGCCATGTTTATAGTGCCATACAGTTATGAAATATTTACCAAGTATGAAGGTAACTTGACCTTGGGTGGTAGAAAATGGCCGTGCCCCAGATGGGGCCCTTGAAAAAATGAGTTTGCCATCTCAGGAGTCAGTCCAGGTGAGAGTTAGTCCTGGAAGGAGAATTTGTACTATGAGAGGGAATCATCCCTATAGGGCAGGAGAGGATTTTTCTCCATCTTTCCCCATACTCACCATGTTGCATTGAAACAGAGCTGCTCAAACAGTAGAAGACATTAGTATCCAGTGAGGAGGAAATGCATTTTGTCCAAACAGACATGGACACAGGCAATATTCAGGCAGGAACTTCTAGTAGTAAAGAAGATACCTATATACCAACTCAAGAAATTCCTGGCCCTGGAAATTTAACAATGGAGCTATGGAGGACAGTAGACTCTGGGTAGCCAGCTGCCCAACTGTGCCCTGTGGGGAAGTGAGTTGCTTTGGCCACATGTGTTTCCTCCATATGGGCCATGTGACTTTTATGTTCTATGTTTGTGCCTATTTATTACATAGATGCTGTATGTATTTGCGAGTAAGGACATTCCAGCTTGTGAGGGGGAGGGCTATTATTAGTATGCTATATTACTAGATACCTTGGCTGAGAGCTAATTGTATCTTCCAGTTGTGGTTTTTAAGCTAAAGTGATAGAAACCCACCCAGATCCTCAGGGCATCCTAGACCCAAGGGACCCAAGAGGTGCTATACCTACATCATCTTTTTTTCATCTATTAGTCATTCAGTAAACACCCATTTTATTTTCAGATATTTCCTACCACAAAGAATGTTGCTATGAATATTTCAACATATATTCAATTTCTGTATATTTGACTTTCTTTGGGGTAGATGTCCACAAGTGATTTCTTGGACCAAAACAAAGGAGTAGTTTAATCATACTTTTTTACATAATTCCAATTTGATAACCAAAGTGGTCAAACTTCACAGCTTCACCAGGATCACATAAATGTGCCTGTTTTCCCACAGCCCCTCAAACATACACTGTTACTATTTTTAGTCATCTTTGTCAATTTCCATGGTGTGAGGTGGTATCTCAGAGTTATAAAATTTGCATTTCCTTTACTTTTATTGATTTACATTTAATCTGGTTCTGGTAGCACTCGGGGAGCTGTGTCTATGATGCCTTTAAGTAACTTCCGCTGCTTAAATAACTCTTGGATAGCTCTTACTTTGGAAATGTGAGAAGCTTGACATACATAGCACTGGAGGAAAAGAAAAACTAAAATAGAAAGTAGAAATAAAACAATGGAACAGCCATCTGAAAAAGTGATTAAATGTGGGAGAATGAACACCAGAAGTCTCACGTTTCTCTTCTCTTCCTCCCTTAGCTAAACAATCTGGCCACTTAGAATTTAACCTTCAGGTGCTAGCTAGTACAGGTTTTAGGAGGAGGGGTGGAAAGGGTGCTACATATAGAAGGGGTTGGATAAGAATTACAGTAATTTAGAAGGCCTGAATGGGTTGTGATTTGCATCAAAGTATCACACTATCTGTTTGACAGTGCTAGGTATTGATGGTATTTTAATATTACCCTTGGACAAAAACATTAGTCAAGCTTAGAAATAGGGTTCCTCCCCATTCATTAGACATTTAAAAAATTCTAACCAAACATCATTTTTTTATTTCTTTGCTCCTAAGTTAATAAAATTTAAACTAGACTATTTTCTATGTGTTTCAATGTTACACACTCCTGACTAGTGTTTTATTGTTTTCTGATTTTTTTTTGTTTTCTATATAAAAATTAATGGTAGTATTAGTAGACCATTTAAGGATGAGATCTAGAGAAGATTCAATGTACATATCCTTAAGTGGCTGGCATGAAGGGAAAATTAACTTGGATTTTTAAAAATGATGTTTTCTAAATGTACTAGACCAATTACTCAATTTAAAAAACAGTGGGGGGGAGGGTGCGGCCAGGTGGCTCAGCGAGTAAGAGCACCGGCTCCAGTGTCAGGATGACCTGGGGATCGAATCCGGGCTCCAACACTTAGCACGACACCTAGAAATAACTGGCCGTGTAACCTTGAGCAAGTTACTTAACCCTGATTGCTTTAAAAAAAAAAGACAGTGGGTTAGTGTCAAAGCTGACCAATGTTATTTAATGTGATAAAATATAAATTTTCAAAATATTTAAGTGTAGGTAAAGTAAGTGGTTAGATAGAGGACTAATCCAAAGGGGGAAAAGACATAGGAAGCTTGTTTGCACAGAAACATTTAATAATATTTTGTTGATTAAAGTAAAATCTTTCAGTTTGACTTGAAAAACAACCAAGCAAAGATGTATTTTATTGAATGAGTTTATTAATAGTCATATTAATCATAAGACATCATGCTATACAGAACCTGAAATAGAACTACTACTACAGAGTTACTTTGGGACTCTACACTGCTAGCCTAGGCCATACAGTATCCATCTCAATTACTTCCAAAGTGTGGTTAAAGCTGTTTCAGTACACACACTGTTCACATTCAGATCCTGTAAGATATCACAAAGAATTTGCCCAAAATACAAACATAAATATATATTTTAAAAGTTTTCTAAATATTATACTTATCTATAACATAATTCACACACAATATTTTTGTAAGTTACCATGTAAATTCTTTGCCTTCAAATCGTTGTTTAACATCTATTTTTACACACACATACTTAATACCAGCCTCTTTGATGCTGTTTGTGCTGGTAAATGTTGGTTGTCAGATTTTGTCTTAATATTATACTTACTATGAATTAATTGATGGTTGGTACTCAAAAACTATTGTAAATGAGAAACCCTTTTTGAGACTGTCATACCCAAGTCCTCTGATGCGGTCTAAGTAACATTCCTGCCCAAGTTTTATACTTCTCTTTGCTTCCATGATTTCTGGACCACTTGTGCTAGCTTGAAATAGAAATGCACTTTTTCCTAAAAAGAATCAGTAATGGGCCTAGAAATATCCTAATGAAAATTTTTAAATAAAATTTCTTATGTAAGAAAAGAGTAAAAAATGAAGCTGCAAAATGACATCTTTACTTGAAAGCATGTCAGACTAAAGTTGACTAAATTTAAAGAAAAAAATCTGATATGTATGTATATGTGGCTAAATATACATGTATACATCCTTAACTTAAAAAAAAAACAACTGAGACTGAAATCTGCATGAGTTTGACACCAATCAATTTCTTCAAAAGTAAGGCAGGATAGGTTTCCTTTATAAGAATAATTTAGAAATGCAAATTGGTGGATTTTGCATGTCTCTTTTACCATTTTTAAATATAGTGTGATAAATGTTTGTCTATGAAGGCAAGGTTTTCTCTTTTAATTGTTACCATTATACACAATAACAAAGTTAATAATTTAGCTACCATTATAACATAGATATAATAGTTTTTAGCTCCACAGATTCACACAGTTAAAAGTAAAATGTCAAGAGATTAAATAAGATTACACAAAAGTGTACACTTTGTGCACTAAATTGCTTCTAGATCTTAGATAATAGTTATACATCATGTAGAAGTCTACTGGTATTAGTTCTTAAGACACTGACACAGCATTTGCTGAAATTGCAAAACAAACTGTTTAAATGATGTACACATTCTTGTTATAAGATGTCTAGTGGATAGGCACAATTTTACAAATGCTCCCTATTTCCTGTGTACTATTGTAGCAATAAAATATATAATCACCATGTAATTAATTTTATTTCAGATGAATGTCAACAATCTGGAATAACTTATTCTAAAGAGACTTATCATGCATAGTTCTTCTTTTGGTGGGTCAATTTACAGATAAAATTTAAAGATGTATCAGTATTTGAGGTTTAAAAAAATTGTTATCCTCTCCTGCCCCTCCCCCCCAGTGGGAACCATTTTTTTTATTGGTAAAGTGAGTGCCAGGTTGAAATTATTCTCACATTGATAAATTCCCATGGATGGCCCTCCTAATCTTTTCCTCTATTTGTTTCAAGAAATAATTGATGGCATATTACAAAGTTCTCACTGGGAATGAAATCCTGAAATATATAAGTCAAAAATGCTTGATTGAGTAGAAACCTGGTCCAAGAATGCATTGGATAGAATACTTGAATTCACACATCTTCCCTTGGTCAAAACTGGTCTGATTCCAGCTTCAACATACCCTGTTTCAATAGCAGGGCTGGGGTGCCTATTTATTGATATATACTGAATAATCTAGATAGGCAGTGGGGACTAGTGTATGGGGGGGCAGTTCTGCAGCCAGGAGAACTCGGGATCAAGTCCTGCAACTGATGAGTACCAGCTATGACTCTGGACAAATTAGCTTCTCAGTGCTCCAGACAACTGCAAATCTGTTACAGATGAGTTGAGGATGTGCATTAGGGAGTTAGCCCACTGAAGAAAAATGTATGCATATATATGATACACACCTGCTTAAGTTAAAGATGACTTCCTTTTATTCTATTCTTTGTTGATGTGGGGCAATTATCCATATCTCTTGGTTATTTTATAATGGTCTTTTAGTCCTAATTCTTTTCACTGTTCTGTTAGGTCTTGTTTTATCCATCATTTTGGTTATTTTTATGGTTCTCTGAGTGCTAAGTTCTCAACATCCCTTAAAAGTCATGATACCCCAGGTTAAATTTGTGCCTGCTTAACAGATGCAATCTATTATATTTTCTAAGCTTAGAAGGGAAAGTACTTGTCATGATGGGGTCACTGAAAATTTGGCAGTATTTATCCATGACAGAGAACCAACTATTTGGCATTTGGTTATTTCCAACCATCATTTGGATTTGTTAAAGACATGCATAATAGTGACAATATTCTAGCTCCTGTTCTTAGTTTATTTACTCCCTAAATAATATTTTTCAAATCCTGGGCATTTTGAGATAAAAAGATTTGGAAGTGCCATGGGAATTTGTATTCTAGTTCTGGATTTGTGTTCTATTGGTTTTTACAACTATGCATGATATATATATATATATATATATGTATATATATTTGTGATATATGCATGATAAGATTTGAATAAGCTTCCAAACATCTAGCCTAAACTCAGAAACTCCTGGGAAATGACTTTTGTTTTCTCTATCTTTTGCTCATTAAGGAAATAGATTTTAATAGCTATAGGTAGCTGTAGCCTCTTTCTCTCTCAGTCCAATAGGCCATTCCATTGTATCTAAAGAATGTAAAGTTACAGCTACTGTGTGTCAGTCTCCAAAGGATTCACATTGCTTTTTCAGGATTCACATGGGACTGGAAACCAGTGTACCACAAATCTCTCTAAATAGTACTGAAAATATAAAGAAGGAAAAAAATGAAAATATCTGCCATCTGCTATTTTGCAACTTTGTTACTTAAGTTCTGAGTTTAAAAGTGAAGCTCTTCTACAAACTAAAATCAAACATGATTTCAATAGGCTGAAATCAATGAAATTAAATATACAGTTACAAAGCTACTTATACCTGCCGGGAACATAGAGAGACGATGTCTCAACATCCAGTGAAATCCTCACCAATTGGAACATTTGTATTTTTTTTTTTGTTTTCCAGAAGCTTATATTACAACATTTTACACACACATTTTACTCATAAATTATAAATTTAAGTTACACATTATGGAGCCTATATCTAATTTTTTCCACAAGAAAGTTATACTTTTTTTGTGTTTTTGTTTGTTTTTGTGGTGTTTTTGGTTTTTTGGTTTTTTGGGTTTTTTTTTTTTGGTTTTTTGGTTTGTTTCTTTGTTTGTTTGTTTGTTTGTTTCTTGTGTTTGGGGATGTTTTCTTTCCCCTAAAACACAGATTGTCTCTTGGTATAGTAACATTGAAACTAGACAAGTTACCTGGGTTTTGCTATGAGAAATCAATTTTGGGTGGAGTTTCTGTGACTTGGTGAAATGTACACATAGAAGATAATGACTGGTTAAAGAGAAAAAAAAAGCAAAACAACAGACACGGAAGGAAATAATTTCCTTAGGAACACAAGTGTATTCCTTTTTGCCACAGAAGGATATCTTTTGATTCCTTCTGGGATCTCTTAGTTTTCCTTTTATGGTGAAGTGTTTCTTATCCACCATAAGAAGCAGTCAGCAACTCCTAATCTCCTCCAGCACATCACTTAGAAATTCTGTACAAGAATATGTTTGATGTATATTTATAATTATATCTCTCCAACATTTGCTTCCTGCTTTTCATCTACATAATGTCAGTTATTTTCTTCAGTAAGTTGAGCTAGAATGACAAAAATCCCTTAGTCTAATGGGCTTAGTGTGTGGTTATCTATAGTTATATTGAATCATTTATGGAAAATCTTTCCATAAGTGCCTATAGTGCTGTAAAATTAACATTTAAATCACCAGCATATTCTCTAGGCGACAGTATTTACAGCCACAGCCCTGAATCAGTCACCAAATCTATTCGGTTTCCTTGTGTTTTAAGTCCTCTTACGTTCAATTTCCAGGGATGTTAACTAATACGAACTTGGGAAAGAAAAAACCTGATTAGTAATGGAAGAATGGCTAGACAATGACAGACGCACTGAGTCTTGATACAGCTTACATTAAACTAGGAAGGTAAATCTGAAAAGGAAAAAAGTCCCCCTGGAAATCCAGTAGCTTCTTTTGGCACAGTGCAGTGCATTCTTACGTCGAGTATCCAAAAACCAGCGGTGCATTAAGAGCAAACAGACTTCGTGGTACCATTTATGTTGCTTTTGAACAGCATGTGAATAAGCTGGTATAATTTACACAAAAAGTCAGAAATTTGAATAAAATGTTCAGATGCATTCAGAAATGGAGGAAACCACAGTTTTCATATGTCATAATAGCCCCTTTTCTACATTTTTCTGCATTTTTTTAAGCAATTGGGGTTAAGTAACTTGCCCAAGGTTACACGGCCAGTTATTTTGTATGGGTCTTAAGTATCTGAGGCCAGAACTGATCCTGGGTTCTCCCGACTCCTGGCTGGTGCTCTTACTCACTGTGCCACTGGCCGCCCCATTTTTCTACATTTTCTATAAAATGTAAAATATTATTTTTGGATTTTTTGTTTCTTTATATTTGATACTAACTTCAGTCAAACTTTTCTTAGGGTGAAACGAGGGATCTAGCTCCAGCTCTTGAAATAGAGTCCAGTTTCAGTTGCTATTTACATATATACAAGTGGAACAGTTTTTAATATGCATGTAGTTCAGTTGCTTTGATTATATACACTTGCTCCTGAAGTCCGAAATAGCTGGCTTAGCTGATGGGCCTTACATGGGATCCTCTTCAATATTGGGAGATCCCCTTGAAGATTGGCCGGGAGTGAAGGTCGTCATGGGAATAACTTTGATTGAGTCGTCATGTTCAGCTGTGCAGAACAGGGCTCTGGGACTGCATCTGCGTCCCTGATCAGAGTCATCCTGTACAACAACCCTTCCTTGAGCATCCCTGGCTTCAGCCCTAGCACCATGCCCCAGTTCTTGGCCCAGTGCCCGGGGGGGAGTGGTGCAAATCGCAGCAGCCTGGGGCTCAGGAGGATTGTGGCACATCGCTGTGGTCGTGATCAGATGTGGAGCAGGAGAACTGTGGCGGGTTACAACAGGCTCCGGAGAACGAGGTTGCTGATACTGGGGTACCGCAGCAGGCATCCAGCAAGAGTCAGAATGACCAAGGATAAAGCATTCTTGGGTGCAGTTGTCAGAGGCTTCTTCAAGGGTTGGTTGGATATTTAATTCTGCAGCTGGAAAAAAAAGAAGCCCATGTCATGATCTACACATAGACAAAAATATACTGAAGAGAATGTTGCTATTTTGTTTTTATTTTTTTTAAAGCAGAGTTATGGGCAATTATAAGCAAATCATTGATTCCTTACAGATACCTCAGTCTGACCCCCAAGAGTGTTATAGGGAATATTCACTTAAAAAAATAAAATGTGTTACAATTAAGGTTACTTTAAGAATACTTTGCAAATTTTGCTGCACAACCTGAGGTAACAGGATAAAATCTGGGAGCATTTTGGAAACCAGAGGCATTGACTTATGATATACAGAAATGCCAAGCGAGTCAAAGAAACAAGGAATCAGTTACCTATTTAATTCAGATCCAAAAAAATCACCCAGATAACTGAAGAGAGAGTAATTTCCTTTCGCTTGAATTATCAAGATGATTGATAATACCATATGCCATTAGATTGTATAACCCATTAGATTATATAATAATGTAATATATAGCATATATATATCATCACATGATTATATATCTCATTAGATTACATAATCCATTAGATTATAAACTCCTCGAGGGCAGGGACTATCTTTTTTGCCTCTTTTTGTATACCTAGCTCTTAGCAAAATGCCTGGCACATAATAAGAGCTTAATAAATGTTTATTGATTGGTATACAAAATGAAGTTAAAAGTTGAGGCAAATCATATCCAAACTATGTTTTCATTGTTTTAAACATACCCTTTCCCCTTTTGCTACATTTAAGGGAAAATTTCATTTTTGTTGACACTTTTATTTAAAAAGTCTGCCAGTGACATGTAATGCTAACAAGTCATATAGCACCTTAAATTTCCTGAAATGCTGTATAAATGTCTATTGTGAAAAATATGGTACTAGGAAAGCTGTGTGTGGAATTATAGCGTCAATGGAAAGCATAGTTCCTGCCCTTTAGGAATTTAGAATCTAATGGGTAGAGGAGAGAAACAAATGAAAAATGTGAGAGAAGATGTAAAGCCTATTGGAATTTTTCCAATGTGAAATTTTCTGTCATATGTTAAATTATCTTATAAATATTTTTCTAAACAATCTACCAAATAACTCTGCCCCATTCTCATGCATGTTTGTGCTGAAGTTATGTGGTAGAGGATAAATGCGAAAACATCAAAAACCTTAGGGAATCTTTTAGAAATTTTTAAAAATCAGATGGGCAGTTAAGAATAAATTGAATTAATTTAGAAAGATAGTCTGTTAGATTCTAAGATTTGCCTCGAAGTTTCAAGAATGAACTCTAGCAGTGTTTAACTTAAAAAAATATTCTATTTCTTAAAATCGTTTAACTTAAAAAAATATTCTATTTCTTAAAATCAGGACAAAACAGAGGTTAGTAACATTATAAATGATAGACCCAAGGCATTCAACCTTGAACTTTGACATACTTTAGAAGTAAATAAATTTTTGAATACTAAAGAGTAAAACAGTTTCCAAATCCTTGGTGTTGAAAGCTAGATTGTATAATTCTACAACTGAATGCAATGATCAGAACATAATGATGCTATCCCTTTCCCTTGCAAGGATCCACTCACTATTTGATATGCCTGGCTCATACAGAGTGAGAAGGTTGGAACATTAGTTACAGATTAACATTTGGAGACGTGAATAATAAAATATTCGAAAACACCAAACAAATGATTAAGGTTCAAAAGCATATTTTGATGGCAGTGATTCAAAGGAATGAGAAAAAACATCATTTAGAAAAGTCACAAACAATCCAATTTGAACCACAGATAACAAAGTAGTTATTTCAAGCAACCTATTCTCTCAACTTAATAAACTATACATTTATAGAAATTGAGATATTTATATATTTCCACACTAGAAATAACATATAGCCACATTGATGGACTGGCTCCTATTTTGGCCAAAAATAATATTACAATTGACAGAAAAGAAAAACATTAAATGTTTTTTTAAAAAATCTTAAGCAGAGTTGATGTGTGTATGTATGTATGTATCTATCTACCTTACACACACACACACACACATGCAAACTCAAATGGTGAAAGAATGCCATTAAATGGTACATGATTTCAGGAGCTGATACAGTTAGAACAATGACAATTCTACCAGTAATTAGCAGTCTGAGGGTATGATAAGCTATTCTCTAAGGTAAATCAAGCTTGGGTTTAGAAGGCACATTTTCTAGAGAGTCAGTAGTATAGTCAATATAGTCAGAAAGTAGAGTGAGGAAGACCTCAGTGGGTATTCTTCCCCCTGACATTGACTAGTTGTGTGGCCACAGGCAACTCACTTAACCTCTCTAAGCCTCAGTTTCCTGATTTGTAAAATGGGGATGAGATAATACGTGTAGCACCTATGTATTTCATAGAGTTGTGAGGTTCAGATAATATATGTAAATTGCTATACAAACATCGTAGTGCTATGTATAAATGTCAGTTGTTGCTGTCATTATACACACTGCTCTGACATTTCTTAAGAGAAGCTACTCTAGGGATCTAAATCATTTACTTGATCTAGTGTGGAGGCAGGTTAAAATACATTCATTTGTGGATCTTGAGAAGGATATTTCTTTTGGATAAGAATTGATTCTGATGTGATGCAGTAGAGTGGAATAGAGACTGGGCCTGTAGAGGGGAAAACCTGGTTTTGAATTCTACTTCAGACATTAGCAGGTCCCTTACTCTCTCTGGGCCTCAGTTTCCCCACCTGTTAAATGTGAGTTTGGGGGTCTGAATCTATGATTCAAGGTGATAATAAATGTGAATATCTTTCTAAAACATGCCTAAATTACTGGTTGTATGTAGCCTTGGAGAGGCAATGTGGTGTAATCACTGGGGTGCTGGGCTTGGAATTAAGGCTTACTTCAAACCTGACCTTTATGCTTACTATATGATCTTGGTCAAGCTGCTTAACTTTTCTTAGATTCAGTTTCCTTATATGTAATATGGGAAAATTAATAGCATTTATCTCACAGTATTGTTAGGGGGATCAAATTAGATAATGTACAAAAAGCTTTTTGTAAACCTTATAATATTCTGTGGTCAGTTGTTAAGAAAATTTTTCTGAAACAGATTTCAGAAGGATTGAATGTCATTCCTGTTCCTCATGTCCAGTAATTCATATTTACTTCATAGTTCCTTTTGCCAGTCACACTCAGCAATATTCATGGCAGTAGTCTGATTTTTATGATTAAATTTAGATTAATTATCAGTTTACATGCATTCTTTAAGTTTTCAGAAAACTCCATTTTTATTTCTTTTTACTAAAATTTGTTAATAATTCACATCTGTGTTGCTACTAAAAAATGTGGGGGAGTGAGGGGGATTAAGAAGTTAGAGTAAGCCCATATGTTTCTTGCCTTTCCGGAATTCTGAGGATTTTAAAAAATCCATTTATTTTTAAAACAAAATTGGACTGCAAAAAAAAAAATTCTAATGCCTGTTCATGGCAGAAAGGTAACCGTAGCTTCTTGAAAGGTAGGGCAATGCTTTCGAGGACAAGCCCAGTGATGGAGGCGCTCAGCATTATTCAGCATGCCGCTTAGCAATGAATGCCTTTGTCAAGGAATTCTTAAAACATAGAAAAAAAATAAGTGATCCTGAATGCACTGTTTTAGATGAACAATTATGCAGTGATGGGGGCAGAGGTGCTAAGTTATGCAGATTTGGGCCTATCTATAAACATGAATTTATTTATCATTAAGACACTTATCCATTGACCAATGAGTACACACACCAGCAGAGGAACTGAGTCATCATAATAATGCCATTTTCAGTATAAAGGAAACCAAAAGACAAATAAGTTGCAACTAAAGTGAAGGATGGCTCATGCTCTCTTAAAAAATTATGAAGGAGGTGGCAGTGTTGTTTCATGGGACACTTGGCTATTTTGTTTTGCAGAGCTCTCAAAAAGCATTTACAAAAAGACCACTATGAAGATAATTTCATTTTGAAGGATCTTAGCCATAGGAAGTTACTGTTAGAATAATTTCCAAACTAGCTGTCTATGTGCAAAAAGACCAGGGATCCAAGCCAACACTTAGTCATCAAGCATTTATTAAGTGCTTACTATATGCTAAGCTCTGGGCATACCAAAAAGACAAAGACAGTCCTTGCCCTCAAAGGGTTGATGTTTCCAATGGGGAAGACAACCTGCACATAACTATGTATGTGCAAGACATAGACAGACTAGATGGAAGGCATTAGCAGCGGTTATGGGAGTGGAAGGTGGGACCTGCAAAGGCCTCCTGCAAGAAAGGAGGGTTTGAGCTGTCTTGAAGAAAGCCAGGGAGGCCAGGGGGAAAGAATTTCCAGATATCAAGGACAGCTAGTACAGAAGGCACAGTCAGGAGATGAAATGTGTTCAAGGAACAGCAAGGAAGGAGATGAGTGTCACTGGGCTTGGATTATGTGGAGGGGATTAATTAAAGCATGAGAAGCCTGGAAAAGTAGGAAGGAGACAGGTTCTGAGGAACTTCAAAAGACAAATATTTGTTCCTGGAATTGAGGGAGCAAGTAGATTTTGAGTAGGGAAAGGAATATGTTCAACCTAAGCTTTCAAAAGATCACAGTCAAAACCAAATGGAGGATTGATTGGAGCAGGGAGAGACTTGAGGCAGGGACATCAACTACATGGCTACTGTAGTAGCCCAGCATGAGGTGATTAGGGTCTCCACTAGAGGGGTGGCTTTGTGAGCACAGAGAAAGGGATGTATATGGCAGATGTCATGAAGGCCTAAAAGACAAGGCTTGGTAACAGATAGGGTTTGTGGAGTGAGTGTGAGATTCAAGGATCACTTTGAGGTTGCCAACTTTGGTAACTGGGAATATGGTTGTGCCCGTGACATAAATATGGAAATTTGAAAGAGGGAAGGGTTTTAGTGGGGGGGAAATTCTGAGTTCTCTTTTGGATTTGTTGAGTTTGAGATTCCTACAGGACATCCAGCATGAGATGGTCAGTGGGCAGTTGGTGATGAGATGAGATTATATAGGACCCTATACAGGACACATGTCAGAGCCTTGGGGCTACTTATTGTTTCTGGGTGTGACCTGGAGGAAGAACCAGCAAAGGAGACTGAGAAGCAGTGGTCAGATAGGTAGGAGGAAACTCAGGAGAGAAAGTATCATGAAAACCTAGAGAGGAGGGTTCTCAGAGAAGAGGGTGGTCAGCAATTTCAAAGGCTGCAAAGAGGTCAAGATGGTGAGGACAGACGAATAAAATCATTAGATTTGGCATTTAAGGAATGATTTATGGATTTGGGGCGAGCAATTTGAGTCAAATGATGAGGTCAGAAGGAAAATTTCAGAGGTTTGGGACTTGAGTGAAAAGAGAGAAGGGGAGGCACTGCTTCTAGATGGCTTTCACAAAGAGTTTGGTCCAAAAATTGGGAGTTAGAGGATGATTGCTAGCAGAGACGGTAGGATCATGTGGGTGCTTTTTAATTTGAAGAAAGAATAAAAAAGAGAAGAAATGGCTTTCATTTTCAACAGCTCCAACCTCATCTACTTAAACACTTAGTTGATACCCAAAAATGGAAAGTGTATTAAGGATATACTTAGAGAGATATGTAACCAAAAAGAAATTGGGCTGGTCATCTACTAAGAGTAATGGATGAATTCCTTTATAATATCAGAGTTCATAAGAATATTATATATAGATGGATATATCAGCCCAGGATTGCCCCTGGGAATCACTTGGTAAGTATTACTTAAATTGTTGAGCTGCAATGTATACTTATATAATGTATATATATTTATAATATCTTTCACATCATTATGTAAATCTCAGCAGTAAGATTATTTCACGTAAACTATTACTGGAAAAGCATGAGTCTAGTAGTTGAATATTTGATTATTTGGAAAGGCATTCCTCTTCCCCCTCCATAGATTGGGTAATTCATTACCTTTCTAGACAATTTGTCTCTAAAACCTCCTCAAATATAATCCTGACATTGATTTGACATTTGACTACTGAACCAGTAATCCATTTGTGATGAATAAAGGGCTGTGTGTGGGACTTAATGTTAGCCTCTGGTTGACTTCATAGCAAACAAATATCCTGTCAAGAAGAAAGTGACAAAGAATCCAACTTTTTCCTGAACTTGAGTTCTATCATACTTGCACATCTCAGTATCTCATTGGCTTTGTAATCTCATTAAAGTTGGGATTCCCTCCATTGGCGTAATCTGCAACCCATCCATGCTCTGTCATTCTATGTGATTCATTCCTATCTGTATTGTCCCAGGGATCCTTCACTGAGTGTCTATATAATACACTGGAGAATTTTTTTTTTTACATTTCAAGCTATTCTCTCTCTTTCTCTACCTTTCTCTTTCTCCATCTCCCTCCTCCTCTCTCCATTTCTCTTTCTCTCCCTCTCTGTCTCTCTTCTCCTCCACCCTCCCTCTTCTTTCAGACATAAGCTGCTAGAAATTGCCTCTAGCATCAAATAGAAGCTCCTGTTTGGCCTTGTAAATCCCTTGACAACCTGGCCCAAATTTAATTTTCTCCTGTCTTTGATGTATACCGTGTCTAATCAAATTGACTTTATTAAATGATTTTCATATTGAGGAGTTATAAACATTTATTAAGCACTTAGTGTGTACCAGACACTGATGTTCTCCATTCTTTTGTCCCATCTCTCCCAGGCCTAAAATGTGTCCTGCCCTTTAGAATCTCTTATTCACTTCTAAGTCTGCACTCAACCACCGTCCCCCCCCCCAGATATCTCTCACCCCTTCTCCTGTTTTTCAGCTCTCTTCTGAATATGATTTTCCCCCGTTAGATGGTAATCTCTTTGAGGGCAAGGAATATCTTTCTTTTTCAGATTTGTATCCCCACTCCTTAGCATATTGCCTGGCATATAGTAGGCACTTGATAAATGTTTATTGACTATTGAATGTGTTGCTCAAGTGCCTGGATGACTGGAAGGACTGTGGTACCCACAACAGAAATGGGGGAGCTTGAATGAGGGACAGATTTAGGAGGAAACATGATGAGTTATGTTTTAGACATGCCGATCTTAAGATAAAATATAAACCATCCTGGGGGTTGGCCAAGTTAATGGAAGCTAGGAACTAGCCCTGTCATTGGTGTAGAGAACTCCCAGAAGAGGAAAGAGGGAAGGAAAGGCAGAAGTTTAAATAGTATTTTAGCACAATAAAATAAAAACCATTATTAAGAGTATAATTCAGCCACTTCTAGGTCAACTTGCCCTGAAAGTAAGTACTATTTTTGTAGAATATTTCCCAGGCACTGTATTTGGTACTTGCTTTTTCTATTTCCATGCTGCATTTTTTCTTTCTTTTTTTCATTCTCTCTCTTTGTGGTTTTCAATCTGGAAGCTTCCTAAATAAGAATGTCCTGTGGTGCTTCCCTGGCATTTAAATAAGGGTATTTTTGGGTATGTGTTTTCCACCTTTACATTCATCCTCCTTATTAATAGAATAAAATGATACACTTTTAATGAAACAGTTATTGATTATTACCTAATTACAAAAAAAGTCTTTCTGTGATAAAATCTCCTTTGGACAGATTTTTTTCTTTCATGAAAAATGCTTATACTTGTTATTTAAACATCAAATGGCTTCTGAGAAATGTTGGATCATGAGTATTTAAAAACTGGCCTAGTGAAAAACTCAATTTAAGTAACAGACAGGTGAATAGCCTGTCTTTCAAAATTCAGAAACCAGAATTAATGGGTCTGATTATACATATTTTCCCTATGATTCTCCAACTTGCATCAATTTCCATTACATTCATATACCACAACTTGTTCAGCCATTCCCCAACTGATGGCTGTTCCCTCAATTTCTAGTTTTTTTGCCACCACAAAAAAAACTGCTGTAATTTTTTTTTTGTAAAATAGGCCCTTTTCCTTTTATCTCTTTGAGATACAGACCTAGCAGTAGTATTTCTGGGGCAAAGGGTTTGCACAGCTTTTATAACCCTTTGGGCATAGTTCCAAATTGCTCTCCACAATGGTTGGATTAGTCCACAAGTCTACCAAGAGTGCATTAGTCCATGCATCCTTTCTTCACCCCTGATCTTTTTGGGAACATTTCTGGGTTATCCCCATTACAAATAATGTTTGCTATTGGTTTTAGATAGATATAACATGTAATTTTAAGAAAGGCTCCTTGATTCCTGTACTTTCTAGTGTTTTTAATAGAAATAGGTATTTGATTTTTGTCAGAAGCTTTTTTCTGCATCTATTTAGATAGTCATATGATTTTTGTTGTTATTGACATGGTAAACTATGTGATTGTTTTCCTAATACTGAACCAGCCCTGCATTCCTGGTATAAATTCCACATGGTCATAGTGTGTCATAGTTCTTTGTGATATATTGCTGTAATCTCCTGGCTGGTATTTTATTTAAAAATTTTACATTGATACTCATTAAAGAAATTGGTATATAGCTTTCTTTCTTTGATTTTACTCACCCTAGTTTACATATCAAAATCACATTTGTAGCATGAAAGGGATTTGGCAAAAGAAACTTGGTTTTTTTTCTATATGATGCCAAACAAATTGTCTTCCTTTTTTTACCTTACTGTTTTGGTGCCTTACATCAGTCAGTTAGCATCTGTTAAGTTCCTAGTATCTGCCATGCACTGTTGCTTAGTGTACAAACACAAAGAATGTACCAATGATTCTATAATCTTATCGACACATATAAGTATATACAAAAGAAATCCAGAGGTATTCTTTTGAGGAGGCACTAATACCTAATGAGAAATTCCAAGAGACAGAGGTAAGGAAACAGTGTATTCCAGACATGGGTGACAGAATGGGAGATAGGAGTGTCACGTGTGGCTGACAGCAGGAAGGCCAGGTTAACTATACTATAGAGCTTGTGAAAGTGTCTAATTTATCATAAAGCTAAAGAAATAAATTGGAATATACTAGGTTGTATAGGCTTTAAATGCTAAACCAGAGTTTGTATTTTATCCTAGAGGGAAGGAATTCACTAAAGTTTGGTGAGCAGGGGAGTGAAATAATCAGCCTTGTGCATTCGGACAATCACTTACTCTGTAGCTGTGTGAAGGATGTACTGGGGAGGGGACAGATATGATGCAGGGGGGGACCAAATAACAGGAAGCTGTTGCAATAGTTCAGATGAGAGGTTATAAGAGCTTGATCTAAGGTGGAAGGAGGGAGAGAGAGGGGGGAGAGAGAGAGGGAAGGGGAAGAGGAATGGAGGGAGGGAGAGAGAGAGAGAGAGAGAGAGAACGAGAACAAATTGTGGAAACAGATGATAAGATTTGTCAATTAGCTAGATATGCGGGATGAAGGAGAATGAGGAGTCAAAGGAGGTTGCTAATCTGGGTCACAGGAAGGATCATTGTATCCTTAACTTGATTCAGAATGCTTGGAAGGGGAGTAGGTTTTGGGGAAAAATATGATTTTTTTAGGTTCAATTTTTGCTGTGGGGCATAAACCTTCTCTTAAACTGTTTTGTTCTTCAAGTCTGTTGGCCTATTACTCAACAGAGGAGCTATGACTCCTCAAGGGCAAACTGAAATGGAGAATTGAAGTTGTGCCCAAAATCAGCTCTCCTATCATATTCCTGATAGAAGAATTTTTTTGGATGCCAGAAGAGTCAGCTTCCTTTTGTCAGTAAAGGTACTTCAGATGGACTTGCACCCAGAATTGAGTAGGACAAAAAGAGCAGGTTGGATTCTATTAGAGAAATTGTATAGTGGTTTGTTTCTAACAAACCCCAAATCTGCTCCCTGGCCCAAACCTATCTTTTACAAACATGAATGTTCTCCTGGAAATGTTGTATGATAGCAAAACATAATCCCTGAGGATTCAAAGTTCTGGGTAGTCGATCACCAAGCATCAATTACCAAGCATTTCTTAATTACCTACTTGATCTCTATTCTCAAGAGGCATATGTTACCCATAAGGCATTGAAGAGGCATGCCAGTAGAGCTGAGTTCAAATCTTAGCTTTGAGGAGCTATGGGAGAAGATGAATAAGAACTGCACAAAATGAAAAGATGGCATGTGTACTTGAAGTTCATACTTTAATTTTATATTACTGTTGGCTTAATAATCTTGGCAAAACACACATAAGGTGGTCTTTTTTAAAGTTCACTTCTACTTCCTCTTTTTTTTTTTGCTTTTTGGAGGGCAACTGGGGTTAAGTGACTTGCCCAAGGTCACATGGCTAGTAAGTGTTAAGAGGCTGAGTCTGGATTTGAACTCAGGTCCTCCTGACTCCAGAACTGGTGCTCTATTCACTATGCCATCTAGCCTCCCCTACTTACTCTTTTGATAGAAAAAAAAAAGAATGATCAAAAAGACTTACACAAAGAAAGGTCAAATTGAATGGGTTGCTATAATAATGCATATTTTGGAAAAATATTCTCTGAGTATAACCTAGAAACACACTTTTCCTGCCATGGGCTTAGTTGAATTGAGGTTTCTGATCCTTATTCTAATAGCAAGGAATAAGAAGTCCTTTAAGAAAGACGTGAATGAACAGAAGATGTTGCTAATCAAATAATCAGTGACAAAAAAAATCCCAAGGCATGTCTTTCCTACAGTTTGGAAGCAGAAATAAGACTTGGTTTCAGCACAGTTGGTACATATTGTACTATAAACAATGTGCACACTGATTTCCCCAAACATGATAGCATCAGACCTTAGAATATTAGAATATTGAAGGAAATTGAATGAGGATAAAATTATATTATACACAAATTAGATAATTTCTGAAAGGTCCCTTCTAACATTAAAATATTATGATTCTATGAACTGGTTC
>NW_027187020.1:43130-52733 GCF_028583685.1 Petaurus breviceps papuanus | reverse complement strand
ATGTTTTCTGTTTCTTACATCACCAGGGTATCCCATGTATCCCTCCCCTTCCCCATCCTTGAGAGCCATGCCATGTAACAAATCATATTTCTTGTTTTAGGGAGGAAAAGAAAAGCCAGCCCAGCTGATTGATGCATTCAGGAAAAGGTGTGCAATGTGTGACACCTGTGGACCTCTCACCTGGATGTGGTAGGGTGACGGTGTCTTCTCATATTTCCTTTTCAGGCCCACTTGATCTTTACCAGTTTGTTACAGGTGCTTTGAAATTTTCACTGGGTCATTCTTTCCATTTCAGTTGTTGCAACTATCATGTATATATGCTGTTTTCGTGGCTCTGCTTAATTCACTTTGCATCAGTTCATGAAGATCTTTCCATACTTCTCTGTACTCCTACACATCATTTCTTACTGCACAGGAGCAGTATTCCATACCTTTCATGTTCCATGTCACGCTTGCCATTCCCCAGTTGATGAGCATCTACTGTGTTTCCAATTCATAGCTGTCACAAAAAGTGCTGTGGTAAGTATTTTGAAATATATGGGGACCCTTTCCTTCTTAATGACTTCAATGGGGTGTAATGGATTGTTTGTTTTAAAGACTTTGGACATTTTTCTTACCTTCTTTGCACAATTCCAATTTACTTTTGTTAACAGGATTTTTGCTGAGCCAGTCTCTAACCTGAGAATGCTCAAAACCCCACAAAACAGACCCAGAGATGGGAGTGTCAGTAATCTAGTAGTTTAATTAATTACTTTCTTTTTTTTAAAGCAATCAGGGCTAAGTAACTTGCTCAAGGTTACAAGGCCAGGTGTTTCTGGGTGGGTGCTAAGTGTCTGAGCCGGGATTCGATCCCCCCAGGTCATCCGGACACTGGAGCCTGTGCTCTTACTCACTGTGCTACCTGGCCACTCCTAATTAATTACTTTCAGAGTGAGGAGTGTTTTCTTAGCTGAAGGAAAAGTACAGATAATGTGCTTAAATCACAACTACTGAAGGAGGGCGGAAGGTAGGTTATAAACAATCATTTAGTGGTTACCCATGAGAAACCCAAAGTCCTATAATACAACAATTCTGGAGTCAAGTCTTTAAGGATTGTGACCACCTATAATAGCAGGTACCCTAGCACACCCAGGATGTCCTGCTAGCACAGGTTCTTTGATCTGCTGTGTAGAAGGAAAGATGACTTTTAAAGGGGTCAACAATCTTACTTTAATTACATTCACTAGTTCAGGGGAAAGGTCAGCACCCAGAATGTAGAGAAAATGCAGTGAATATAGCACAGAGATTCGACAGACAGGGCTCCTACTGTCTGAACAAAGTAATACAACCACCTATATGTACCACCGGGTCAGGAGAGCACAAACCTCTGAGTGACTAGTCACTGGGGCTCTTAACAAACAGCTACTCAGAGTCCTGTCCAGGGAATCAACAGGTCCTTCCTATAAGCAAACCCCCAAAGCAAAATGCCCACCTCACAGAATATGTGAAAAAGATGTGGCCCCTGATTGGCTCATAGCCAGGGGGCACAAACCCTATGTGGCTCAGCAGAGGTGTGAATTATCAGGGTTCAAAGAGATTTATCCTTCAGATGTTTACAATTTCTCCTGAGCCTGGGAAACTGAGCTTCAGAAAGAGAACAATAAAAATACCCCCTTGCTTGGGTGTACACCACCTCCCCTAAAGTACAGAACCACAGTTCTTTGATGGAAACAGGTTCTAGTCTTTGATTTGCTTCCCCTCAGGTATGCAGGTAGAAGGAGCTCAGTGATTGTGAGTCTTGTCCAGGTTTGATTATCAATTCAAGCTTCTTTGTGAGTCTGACTCACAAGCTAGGAAAGGCAAGCTAACCTATTAGTATATTCATTTAATATATCACATTGATTATTTAAAAAAAATTTTTAGTTCCTTCCTCACCTTCTGAAATGGATGGGTCATTTCACAGCTCCTCCAACAATGTATTATTATGTGTCTATTCCCGCAGCCTTGTTTAGGTTTCAAAACCATATTTCTGCCATAAAAGGAATTTGATATGATTCCTTTTTTATGTGTTGTTTCAAATAGTTTATACAGTTTTGGGGTGAAATATTCTTTTTCTTTTACTTTTTAATTAATGTGTTTGTTTCCTTTTAGTTTACAGGATTCAGTTCCACAATTCCTTGAGTTTCACATTTTGTCCCCCTCCTCCCCTCCCCGCCCATGGCGGCATATAGTCAAGTATAGGATCTGTAAATACTTTCACATTATACATTAGTCAGGTTATAAAGATGGATTGTATCAGATGGAATGAACAATGGTAAAGGGGACATAAAACCAAACAAGAGAAGGAAAAAGATGAGGTATTTTGCTTCCACCTGGATATAAACTCAGCTCTTTCTAGTTCTTTCTCTGGATGCACATATTTCTCTCCATCATGAGTCTTTTGGGATTGACTTATATCACTGCATTGCTGAGAAGAGTCCAGTCTATCAAAGTTGGTCCTCACACATATGTTGTGTCTGTAATTGTGTACAAATTTCTCCTGGTTCTGCTCTTCTCACTCAGCATCAGTTTGTATAAATAAGCCTCTCCAGGTAAATATGAAGACGGTCTGCTCCTCGTTTCTTATAGCACAATAGTATTCCATAACATGCATGTACCACAACTTGTTCAGCCATTCCCCAATTGAGGGGTACCCCCTTAATTTCCAATTCTTTGCCACCACAAAAAGAGCTGCTATAAACATTTTTGTACATATGGGTCTTCCTCCCACTTCTGTGATCTCTTTGGGATATAACCCTAGGAGGGGTATTGCTGGGTCAAAGGATATGAAAGTATTTATAGCCCTTTGGGCATAATTCCAGATTGCTCTCCAGAAAGGGCTGGATCAGTTCACAACTCCACCAGCAATGCATTAGTGTTCCAATTTGCCCACATCCTCTCCAGCATTTGTCATTTTCCTGTTTTGTCATCTTAGCCAATGTGACTGGTGAGATGTGGTCCCTCAGAGTTGTTTTGATTTGCATTTCTCTAATCAATAGTGATTTAGAGCGTTTCTTCATGTACTTATAGATAGCTTTAGTTTCTTTCTCTGAAAATTGCCTGTTCATATCCTTTGACCATTTATCAATTGGGGAATGGGGATGAAATATTCTTTAAATGTTTAGTAGAATTCCCTTTCAAATCCATCTGGTCCTGGGCATTTTTTTTAGGAAACCCATTTATGCCTTGTTCAATTTTGTTAATCAAGTTGCCCGGTGGTATTTCTGTTTGTACTACTATTTTCCTAAAAGCCACACCTGCTTTTATTTATCAATTTGATTTTTATAAATTTTTCTATATCACACTTATGACTTAGGGATTTTCATTTTGATGTTTCACTGGAGATTTTTCATTTGTTCCTTTTCTACTTTGTCTTTTTTGTTTTATTTTGTTTTTTGTCTTTTTGGAGGGGGAAGGCAGGGCAATTGGGATTAAGTGACTTGCCCAAGGTCACATAGATAGTAAGTGTTAAGTGTCTGAGTCCAGATTTGAACTCAAGTCCTCCTGACTCCAGGGCCAGTGCTGTATTCACTGTGCTGCCTAGCTGCCCCTCCTTTTGTACCTTTATACATCACATGCTCTGTTCCTTGATCTGTTCTTTCTCTGTTGTATAGATGTAAGCATTTAGAGATAGAAATTGTCCCCAAAGTACTGTTTTGACTGCATCCCACAAATTTTGGTATGTTGCCTCATTGTTGTAATTCTCTTTAATGAGATTATTGATTGATGCTTTCATTTGGTGTTATTTTTTACTCCCTCCTTTTGGATTGGATATTCTATTTTCTAATTAAATTTTTTTTTCTTTTTGGAGGGTCAATTGGGGTTAAGTGGCTTGCCCAAGGTCACACAGCCAGTGTTGTTTCAAGTTTCAGGTCCTCCTGACTCCAGGGCCTGTGCTCTATTCATTATGCCACCTACTTACCCCTCCCATTAATGTTTAATCTCTGTTTCGACATCTCTGTAATTTATATTGCATTGTGGTCTGTACAAGGTGCATTTAATATATCCTTCTGTAAGTTTTCATTTTAAGAAGTTGGATAGACTTGACATTTGGTACATCTTTGGTGACTATTGATATTATATTATTGTCCGTGGTACCTTTTAGCGAAATATAGTTTCCCTGCTTATCTGTCTGAATCAGGACAATTTCAACCTTAGGTTTGTCTAAGATTATGATTTCTACCCTTGTCTTGGGACTGTACTCGTTACTGCTCCACAGGGTCCCTGCTCTTTTTTGACCAGAAGTGACCTTATCCCTCAGTCCCGGTGTGCCATTGGGAATGCAAGTGATACTGTTCCTCAGGGTCCCTGCCCCTTCTTTTTTTTATTATTAAGCAATCAGGGTTAAGTAACTTGCTCAAGGTTACACGGCCAGGTGTTTCTGGGTAGTTGCTAAGTGTCTGAGCCCGGGATTCGATCTCCAGGTCTATCTCAACACTGGAGCCGGTGCTCTTACTCGCTGTGCTACCTGGCCGCCCCGACCCTGCCCCTTCTTGCCAGAAAGTGCTCCTCTCTGCCCTTGAACTCTGACCCAGAAGTCTGTATAGGCAATGGAGTGTCCAAACAGCTTCCAAATTTTCCCACGAGATAGCTGAAGCTTCTCTTGCTGTTTATGTTAAAGGTAGTTTACATTTTCTGTGGGATTATAGGTTCTGCTCCCAGACCCTTGCACACACTGTACATAAAGGTAATTGGGGAGTTCCTAACTCAGGGAGAACAATTGGAGTTTTTCTTCAGGGTGGGTGGTGAATTTTGAAGGGACTGACCACTTGTAGAACGTTCCTGCACTGAGAATGAGCTCTTTTCTTATCCTTCCCTGGCCTCAGGCAGCCTCCTGAACAGTGGCTTGGCAACAGTCTTCCGGGATATCTGAAGCCCTCCATCTAGGCGGTTCAGTGATTAGAATTAGGGCCTGGAGTTAGGAAGATCCGAGTTCAAATCCAGCTTCAGGCATTTACTAGTTATGTGATCCTGGGCAAGGGCAAGTCAGAGAATACGTAGTCAAGCAGCCTTTCATCTTTCTGCCTGTTCAGGAATATTTACAATTCATCTAAATGTGTCACCAAGATGTTAGGTGACTTGACTGTGGTCATGCTGCTAGCATGGGTCCAAAGCAGGACTTGAACTCTGAGCCCTTCTGACTCTGAAGCTGGCCCTCTATCCTTGGGCCTCAGAGAATCCCTCTCTTCCATCCAGACAGTTCAAGCATCACCTATTTCATGAAGCCTCTCTTGATTCTAGCTGCTTGTGGCCTGGCTCCCAGTCTGCCTTGTACTTTACCTTCATTTGTCTTCATTCTCCATATACTTGTATGTATTTTCTGTCTCATTAGGACGTAAGCTTCTCCTGGTTAAGGACTGTGTCTTTAATAGTGTTTGCATCTGCAGAACCTAGCACTGTTCCTGTTCTGCAGGAGGTACTTAAGAAATGCTTGTTGATTGCTTGATCAGGCCACCTGTCTCTCTATGTGCCCAGCACATGGGAGGAGCTTAATCTATAGCTATAGAATGAAGAAATTAGTGAGTCGTAGAATAATTGTTAATGATTTTATTTATATCTCTTGTTTTTTTTTTTCAAATGCTTTATTAACTTCTGGTTTACATCATTCATTTCCGCCAGATTTTGAGTTACAAATTTTTTCCCCATGTTTCCCTTACCCACCACCCCAAAATAGCGATCTTACAGGATATCCCCTCCTCCAGTCTGCTCTCTCTCATATCTTCTCCCATACCCCCTTTGACTTTTCCAGTAAGGCATGGTGGATCTCTATGCCCTAATGCCTGTATATCTTATTTCCCAATTACATGTAAATTAGTATTAATAATTGTATTTACATATTTTTTAAACATTTGATTTTAAACCTTTGAATTCCAGATTCATTCCCTTCCTCCCTTGTCACCCACCCTTACTGGGAAGATAAGCAATTCGGTATAGGTTGTACATGTGTATCTACGCAAAACATTTCCATAGTGAATACATTGTGAAAGACTGACTACATTTCCCTCCCTCCTATCCCACCTCCCACTCGTTCTATTCTCTACTTCGATCCTGTCCCTTTTCAAAAGTGGATGCTTCCAATTTCCCTCCCCTCCCCAGCCTGCCCTCCCTTCCATCATCCCCCCTCTCATCCCCTTCCCCCCCTACTCTCTTGTAGGGTGAGATACCCTATTTAGTGTATATGTCATTCCCTCCCTGAGCCAAATTCAATGGCAATAAGGTTTTGCCTTTTTGGCTTCCTGTTCTTCCCCTCCATTGTAACCATCTTCCCTTGCCTCTTCTATATGAGATAGTTTACCCCATTCTGTCTCTCCCCATCTCCTCTCATTATATTCCTCTCTCACCTCTTAATTTCACCTTTTAAGTATCATCCCTGCCTATTAAATTAGTCCTGTGCCCTCTATCTATGTATACCTGTAAATGTATATACACACATTCACATATGTATTCATATGCCCATATACCCTCCTATATAAACATATATATATATACATATATATATATATATATATATATATTCCTATTCCCTTCAAGTATTTTCATACTCAGAAAAGTTTCATCAGTTACAATTATCGTTTTTCCATGGAAGCATGTAAATAGTTCAACTTTGATAAGTAGCTTATGATTTCTTTTCCCTGTTTACCTTCTCAAGCTTCTCTTGCTTCTTGTATCTGAATGTCAAATTTTCTATTCAATTCTGTTTTTTTTCATCAAGAATGCCTGAAAGTCCTCTATTCCACTGAATGACCATATTTCCCCCTGAAACATGATACTCAGTTTTTCTGGGTAGGTGATTCTTGGTTTTAATCCCAGCTCCTTTGCCCTCTGGAATAACATATTCCAAGACCTTGGATCCCTCAGTGTAGAAGCTGCCAGATCCTGGGTTATCCTGATTGTGTTTCCACAATATTCAAATTGTTTCTTCCTGGCTGCTTGTAATATTCTCTCCTAGATCTGGGAATTTAGGAACCTGACTATAATATTCCTAGGAGTTTTCTTTTTGGGATCTTTTTCAGGAGGTGATCGGTGGATTCTTTCAACCTCTGTTTTGCCCTCCAGTTCTAAAACATCAGGGCAGTTTTCCTTGAGAATTTCTTCGAGGATGATTTCTAGGTTCTTTCTTTGATCATGGCTTTCAGGTAGTCCAATAATTTTTAAATTATCTCTCCTGGATCTATTTTCCAGGTCAGTGGTTTTTCCCATGAGATATTTCACATTGCCTTCTATTCTTTCATTTGTTTGGGTCTGTTTGACAGCATCTTCATTTCTCATAAAGTCACTAGCTTCCATTTGCTCCAATCTAATTCTGAAGGAATGATTCTCTTCAATGAGCTTTTGAGATTCTTTTTCCATCTGGCAAATTCGGCTTTTTAAGGCATTCTTCTCATTGCCTTTTTGAGTCTCTTTTGCCATTTGAGTTAGTCTATTTTTTAAGGTGTTATTTTCCTCAGTCAGACTGTTGACTCTCATTTCATAATTTTCTTTCATCGTTCTCATTTTTCTTCCACTTCTCTTATTTGCTTCTTAAGGTCCTCTATGGCTTGTAACCAGCTCGTATTTTTCTTGGAAGCTTTTGGTGCAGGAGTTCTGACTTCACTGTCTTCCTCCTTTAATCCTTTTTGTCCCTGAAATCGGAGTCTAATGTTGGATTGCTTTGCTTAGTTTGCTTCCTTTGCCTGCTCATTTTGCCACTCAATTACTTGACTTTTGGGCTTCTTGCCACAGTAGGACTCTGCTACCAGACAGGGGACTTTCGTACCAAATGCTGGGGTTTTCTCAGCTGCCAAAGGTATTAGTTTTGTGCCCTCTTTGAAGCCTCCACATGCTCTGGCAGGCTGGTCACACGCCCCAGGACCTCCACACTAGACCGCAATCCAGATGCAAGCAGGTTAAAGCAAGAGTGATTACTCCTCAGACTGGTTGCTTGGTCTCCCTATACTATGCAGGCCAGGAGCTGAAGCTGCCACGTGGGGCTGGCTGCATGGCCATGGTTCCTCAGTGGCTTCTCACCCCGGGGGAAGAGGCCAATGTACTCCCAACTAGTGGATCCCAAAATACACACTGCACTGACCTCTCACTTTGTCCTTCGCATCTACGTGTTGTTAATCTGGAAAGGGCCACAGCTGCTGGTGATCTGGAGACCCTCCAGCCCGTCTTTGGTCAGGCTTGCCCTGGGGCTAAAACCTCAGAGTGGGGCTGGGCTCGGCTCCCAGAGCGCTGGCTGATTCCTGCCGGGCTGTCCTCAGCAGGAGGTTAGCTTCTTTGTGTCATTTTGTGGGTTCTGTAGCTCCAAAGTTTGTTCAGAGTCCCCTTTTACATGAATTGGGGGAGGTGGAAGCCAGAGTCCCAAGGAAGTCCTTTTTCTACTCTGCCATCTTGACTCCGCCCCCAGTTATATCTCTTATGTATGATTTGCAACTGTTATCGCTTTATTATTTTATCTATCATATCTCATTCATGTTGAGTTATCCAATTTCTGCCAAACTGCTTTCTACTTAGGCCATCTGTTATTTATTTTTTGTCAACTACAAACAGTTCTTGTTTTCTATAAGTGGAACCTTTGGCAAACCTCTAAATAGAATGATTTAGAAGTAATGTGAATTGGTCCACAACCCTGGATACAAGGGAGGGAGGGGGACGCATCCCTGTGAAAGGATGAGTCTGGGAGACAGTTCAAGGACACATGGGGGCTGGGAACAGTGAAGCAAGAGCAGGAGGAGGATCAGGCTGGTGTTGCAGCCAGCCATATGATGTCTTGGCCAAAACTGAGAGGAAGAACATGCAGGGGACAGACAGGTGGAGGCCAGACATGGCCACACACAGAAGAGGACAGGTGACAGATGGACCAAGAAGGCCACATGGTACCCTAGCGTGGATGGACAGAAGACTGACACTTGGATGCCAGACACAAGCATAAATGGGAAAGCAGCCAAAAGTCTCCTCTCTCAGCGCTGGAGGCCTCAAACCAAGCCCTGATCTTGAGGCTGCAGAGATGAAGGAATCTCTCTGTATCTCCAAGACCCCTTTCTTTCCCCTTTCTCCCTCTCCACAAATACCCTTTAGATCCTTGACCTCATTTCAAAACTTTTTCATTGATGTTTTATGTATCTTACATCATGGTATCCCATGTATCCTTCCCTGTCCCTCTTCTCTTCCCTGAGGGCCATGCCATGTGACAAATGGTATTTTTTTGTTTTAGGAAGGAAAAGCACTCAATATAACTATAGTACACAGAGGAAAAGATAATGGTGGCAGAAGACACACTCTCTGACAACATTCCAGTTACTACAAGCTTACTCTCTGTGGAAACACATCTACCCTCAGAACACTCAGAGGAAAAGATAATTGTGGCAGGAGATATGCTCTCTGACAGCATTCCAGTTACTATAGGCTTACTCTCTGGGGAAGCACATCTAGCCTCCGAACATTCAGTAGACAAGACACTTGGGGTTGAAGACACTCTCTGAGAACATTCTACTTACTACATGCTTACTCTCTGAACACTCAGAGGAAAAGATAATTGTGGCAGGAGATATTCGCTCTGGGAACATTCCAGTTACTACAGCTTACTCTCTGGGGAAGCACATC
>NW_027187020.1:0-43120 GCF_028583685.1 Petaurus breviceps papuanus | reverse complement strand
GCACATCTACTCTCTGAAGACTCAGAGGAAAAGATACTTGTGGAAGGAGACAGTCTCTCTGAGAACATTCCAGTTACTACGGGTTTACTCTCTGGGGAAACGCATCGAGAAAAAAATGAATATTTAAAGAAATAGAGGCCTTTGAAGCATTCCTGATGAAAAGACCAGAGCTGAAGAGAAAATGACTTTCAAATACAAGACTCAAAAGAAGCATAAAAAGGTAAATATGAAAGAAATCATAAGCGATTCAATAAGGTTAAACTGTGTGCTTTTCTATAAGGGAAGATGAAACACCTATCTTCCAAGAATTTTATCATTTTTAGAGCAGGTAGAAGGAGTCTATATTGAAAGAGGGTTAGGAAGTGAACCAGGTAGGTTGGGATGATGTTAAATAAACGGATAGGGGAGAAATATGGATGCCCTGGGAGAAGGCAGAAGAGAGACAAAGAATGGGGGAGTGATCTCACATAAAAGAGGTGTGGAAGGAAAAGTTTTTACCCTGGAGTGGAAAATGGAAGGGAGAGTGGCCAATGCTTGAACCTAAGTCACATCTAAATTAGTTCAAAAAGGGAAAATATCTCTATTGATATTTCTATCTATATCTATATACTTACTCAATGGGTCATAAAAATCTGTCTTACCAGAGAGGTAAGTAGCAGAATGGGAAATGAGAAAGTAAAAGTATTTATAAAAATGTGGGCTAATAAAAGAATACAGTAGTTATATGCAAAAAGAACTTAGAGTAGGGACAGGGTAAAAAGAGAGAGAGGAGGAAACAGAAGAAAATTGGATGGAGGGAAATGCAGTTAGTAATGCTAACTGTGTGAATGGGAAGAACTCGCTCATAAAAGGAAGTGGGTAGCAAAATGGCTTCGAAACCAGTATCCAGCAATATGTTGGTTTGTTTGTGAGAAACACATTTGAAACCAAGAGAGAACCACAGTTCAAATAGGGGGCTGGAGCAGAAACGGTTCTTCCTTAGCTGAAGTAACAAATGGAGGGGTAGCAGTCATGATGCCAGACAAAGCAAAAGCAGATATAGCCCTATGAAAAGGGGTAGGCAGGAAAATTACCTCTTGTTTAAAGAAATAAAAGGCAGTAAAGTAATATCAAGAGGACACATATATTTGGGAAATGGCATAGCATTCATAGGCTTAAAGGAAAAGTTAAATGAATTACAGGAAGGAATAGACAGTAGTGGGGGACCTCACCTTTTCCCTCTGAGAGCTAGATAAACCTAACTATAAAATGACTAAGAAAGAAGGTAAGACTAACAAAATTTTAGAAAACTTAGATATGAAAGACCTCTGGAGAAAAGAGAATAGGAGTAGAAAAGAGTACAGACAGATGTTGCTTTATGTAAATTCACATTATGCACATTGGACTTTAGGTGTGGAAGAATTCTGCATTTGCAAAAAAAACAGCTATCTAAACTTTACCTTAATGTACTGGGATCTTTTCCTGCTCCTGCCCCTCAACTTGGTGCTCTGTGTCCTCCTACCACCCATCCAATCCCTCCTCCCAACCCCCCAAAGAAATGGTTAAAAAATTCTTCCAAGTGAAAGCAGAAGAACAGACCTGCAGAGAGAAAGCTACCACGACTTCTAGATCTGTCCTTGGCTTGAGACCTTCAGTGCTGAGAGAGGAGACCTTGGTTTCAGTCTGCCCACCCACTGGAGAGCTTGGTCCCTGTGTGTTGGTATTTTATCCATCCTGCTGGGATACCACGTGTGGCCTATTGCCTCCTGAATGCTTTTGTGTCTGGCCCCCATGTGTCTGCCTGCTGGCGTGTTCTTCCTTTCAATTCTAGCCAGGCCCTCATGTTGCTGGCCCCTCCAGCCATGTGTTCCTCCTGATCTTGCTTCTCTGTGCCCAAGCCCCATGTGTCCTTGAACCATGTGCCAACTCCTCCACAGAGGTGCAGTCCCCTCCTGCCCTTTTCCACATCCTGGGGTAAATTCACATTATGAAAGGATCTCTAGAACTGTCTACTTACATTGTTGTTGTTGGGTTGCTTTTGGTTTTTTTTTTTTTTTTTTTGCTTTTTTGGAGGGGGGAGAGTAGGGCTATTGGGGTTAAGTGACTTGCCCAAGGTCACACAGCTAGATTTTGTGTTAAGTGTCTGAGGTTGGATTTGAACTCAGGTCTTCCTAACTCCAGGGCCAGTGTGCTATTCACTGCGCCTCCTAGCTGCCCCTGTTGTTATTGTTTTAATATTTATTTAGTAATTTAATTTTTCCCCAATTACATGTAAAAACAATTTTTTAACACTCTTTTTTAAAAAATTTTGAGTTCCAAGTTCTCTACCCTCCTCCCTGTCAACCACAACCCTCCCCCCCACCATTGAGCAGGCAAGCTATTTGATATAAGTTATACTTGTGTAGTCAAGCAATATATATTTCTATATTGTATTTTAAAAGGAAACACAGACCAAAAAAAAAACCCTGAAAAAAATAAAATTTAAAAATGTATGCTTTGATCTATATTCAGACACCATCAGTTCTTTCTCTGGGTATAACATTTTTCACCATAAGCCTTCAGAGTTGGCTTGGACCTTTATATTGCTGAGACTAGCTAAATTGTTCATACCTGACCATCTTATAATATAAATGTTACTGTTCTGTTCGATAGCATGTTTTCTTGGTACTGCTCACTTCACTTTCCATTAGTTCGTGTAAATCTATGTTAGATTTCTGAGACCATCCTTATCATCATTTCTTATAGCATTAATTTATTCTATCACAATCATATACCACAAATTAATCAGCCATTCCCCAACTGATGTTTATCCCATTAATTTCCAATTCTTTGCCACCAGAAAAGAGCTATTATAAATAATTTTGTACATGTAGGTCCTTTTCCTTTCCTTTTTATTTTTTTTTTTTTTTGGCTTTTTGGAGGGGGGAAGGCTGGGAAATTGGGGTTGACTTACACAAGGTCCCATGGCTAGTAAAGTGTTAAGGGTCTGAGGGCAGATTTGAACTCAAGTCCTCCTTACTCCAGGGACAGTGCTGTATTCACTGCACCACCTAACTGCCCTTGCTTTTCCTTTTTTTTTTTCTTTTCATATGTTGGCATCTATTATTGAAGCTGAAGAACAGGTTATGAGGGGGGTGGGGCAATGGAGGAGCCAGGGAGCCGAGAGCCTCTCATCTATGTCTGCTCCAGATGGGGCTGATCCTGATTTCTGAGCCTTCGTCCAGGGCACACAAAGAAACACACGCTAAGATGAGGTTCCAGGGGTACAGGTTGAGGAAAACAGTGGGGGTGGCCAGAGTTACACATCCAGCCAGAGGCGGGGCTGGGATTCTCCTTGGATCAGCAGCACCTCTTCCTTTTGGGAACTGAAGCCTATCGATAAAGTCCCATCCCACGTATTTCTCATAAAACATTCTTGTAGTTTCTTTGTGCTAAAGAACTCTTTCATCGCCTTTCTAGCTTCTTGTACTTTGCTTCCAGTTTCTTTGAACATGCATCCAGCTTGTAAGCTGCCTGCTGGAGAGCGGCTACCTGCTCCTCAATTAAAGTGCTCTGATCCAGAGAAGGCTGAAGGGTGGCATATTTCTGGTTTAAGTCCTTTAGGTTTCTACTTATGTTTACTGCAATATCTTTCATTTCTGGATACTTTAAGCTAGTCGGTTTTTCATATTTTCCAGAAGTTTATAATCTTCACTGGTGGCTGTCAGCTCGCCCGTCAGGTACGTGGCCGTTTTGGAGAACATGTCCTGGCCAAGTCCGGTGATGTCTGCCTCGGCAGGCTCCGTGGCCTCCTCGGCCTTCTCCACCATGGCATCATCTAGAATGAGGAAGGGAGGAAGGAGAAAGGATGGGGAGGGGGAGGGGGAGAGGGAAGAGAAAGGGGACAGGCAAGGGGGGTGAGCAGCGGGAGAGGGAGATCTTTTCCTTTTCTTAAAATGTCTTTTGGGATACAGATCTACTGGTGGTATTGCTAGGTTAAAGGGTATGCATGGTTTCATAGCCCTCTGAGTATAGTTCCAAATTTTTCTGCAGAATGGTTAAATCTGTTCACAACTCCAACCAGAGTGTATTAATGTCTCTATTTTCCCACATCCACTCCAACATTTGTCATTTTCCTTTTCTGTCCTATTGGCCAATCTAAGATGGGTGAGGTGGTACCTCACAATTTATTACTTTGAATTTCTCCACTCAGTAGTGATTTAGACTATTTTTCACCCATCTACAGTTTGCTTTGATGACTTTATCTGAAAACTGTTCACATCTTCTGATCATTTATCACCTGAAGAATGGCTCTTATTTTTATTAATTTGACTCAATTCTTTGTATGAGAAATGAGGCCTTTATCACAGAAACTTCAAAAGTTTTTCACAATTACTGTTGGTAACTGTATTTCCCTCCATCTTATTCCCCCCTCCCCATTTATTCTCTTCTCCTTTTCATCCTGTCCCTCCATTAAAACTTTTTTGATTCTGACTACCCCCTCCCCAAATCTACTCTCCTTTTTATTACATCCCCCCTTCTATTATTCCCTTCCCCTCCTACTTTCCTGTAGGGTAAGATAGATTTCTCTACCCAATTGAGAGTATATGTTATTCCTTCTTTGAGCCAATTCTGAGGAGAGGTAGCATCATTCACTCTCCCTGACCTCCCCCCTCTTCTCCTCCATTGTAAAAGCTTTTCCTTGCCTCTTTTATGTGAGGTTATTTACCCTATTCTACCTCTCTTCTCTTTCTTCCAGTACATTCCACTTTTACCGCTTGGTTTCATTTTTTAGATATTATCCCTTCATATTTGTGCCCTCTGTCTATTCCTAACTATCCTAATAATGAGACAGGTCTTATGAGTTACAAATATTATCTTTCCATGTAGGAATCTGAACTATTCAATGTTATTAAGTCCCTTTAGATTTCCCTTTTCTGTTTACCTTTTTAGGATTCTCTTGATTCTTGTATTTGAAAGTCAGATTTTCTATTCACTTCTGGTCTTTTCATTGGGAATGCTTGAAAGTCTTCTACTTCCTTAAATGTCTATTTTTTCCATTTCTCCTCTTTTTGTTTCTCCAGCTTTGCTCAACTTTAGTGTAGGCATGGTGGTAGTGGATAGTTGGAGTGACCCACGACTGGGTTAGGATTAGAATATGATGATACTCTTGTTGGGGAGGACAGTTTGAAGTAATTGCAGTGGTTCAATGGGGGCAAAAAGGGAAACATACCCTGCAGAGATAATAAGGGGACTGAAATACATAACAATGCTTCACATTGGTAAATTTTTCTATCTGGTATGTCAAGCAACTTTTCATAATCTGGATGTTGTTAAAGTATCAACTGAAAGTATTTAAAAGTGGAAAAACTGTTTAAAACCAGTTATGTGATTTTATCAGCACTCCTCACCCTGTCTTATAATGTTTTGTAACTGGCAATTCCCATCTTTGCCTGTAGTTACGAGGCAGTTGCAGCTAAAATAATTTGGCTATCATTTATGAAGGTTGTAGATTGTTATTTAAGTTATTTGGGGGTATTGTTTTAATATTAAAACCTAAAACTGCTGATTGATTACTGTGTGTGGAAAGGAGGGGATGAGGTGAAAGCCTTATCACGATTGTTTCTGGCCATTCAGAGCAGTCTTCCTGGAGATATGAGGGTGTGCAGCAAGGTTAATCTGTGTACCTTGGGGGTAGTGGGGTGGTGATATCAAAGAGCACAGCTCACAGCAGCTCTAAGGGTAGGTGGTCTGGATACCTTTCTTCTTCTACTCCTTTCCCTTAGGAATACAGACAAGGTCACCTTCAATATAGGGCTATGGTGGATGTATGGAGGTCCCATGTGCCAATTACCTTATTCTGGGCTGCAAAAAAATAAGCCATGTCAGCTCTGGTAGATACCAGTACAGAATGCACAATGCTATATGGGAACCCTGTAAAACATCCTGGCAAGTGGGTAGCCATAGAGGGAAATGGGTGAGATTCAATCAGGGCAAAACAAACTGAATTAGGACAGAAAATAGGGCCTTCCCAGAGTATGTGTTAGTCCAGAGGAAGACTATATCATGGAGTGGGCAGGCAGAGGCATTAGGATCAACCCCTTTTCTGGGGTTCCTGTCAGTTTCCCTTATTTTGTAAACTTTCCACGTTCCTGGAAATCATCTGTGTGAGTAAGGTCATTACCCCTGGGAAAAATTTTGTTTGGTTTATGGAGTTCTTGAACCATGCACTTGGCTTACTGAGGATTTTTAAGTTTATATATAATATAGAAATGATTTCAAGGGGCGGCCAGGTGGCTCAGCGAGTAAGAGCACCGGCTCCAGTGTGTCGGGATGACCTGGGGATCGAATCCGGGCTCAGACACTTAGCACCACACCCAGAAATAACTGGCCGTGTAACCTTGAGCAAGTTACTTAACCCCGATTGCTTAAAAAAAAAAGAAATGATTTCTAATGATTGGTTTTTGCACCAGGACAAGTTTAAATTTGAGACAAAAAGAAAACAAATGAAAGATCTTAAGTGAAATCTCCTATGTATATGAGTCCTGGTAAATTGTTTTTCTTATTGCAGCTCCAAGAGAGTAAAAATAATTGTATCTAGGGGGAGGCTAGGTGGCACAGTGAATAGAGCACAGGCCCTGGAATCAGGAAGACTTGAATCAAATCCAGCCTCAGACACTTAACACTTACTAGCCATGTGACTTTGGGCAAGTCACTTAACCCCAATTCCCATGCCTTCCCCCCTTCAAAAAATAAAATAAAATAATTGTAGCTAACCCTAACCTGTGACTATGGAAACTCCCCATTTGAGGTATAAGCTCTTTGGTGTATAACTGACTTTATTCAGAGGTATGAATTTAGGTATAGTTGGCTGATGAATCATCAAGTCAGTAATCCACCATTCATGAGAAATGCCACAAGCTACTCAGAGGGAATGTGATTCTGAACAATTACAGGTAGAGGTCTGCATCTGGGGAAAATCTGAGAGGATAACTTTGGCATCAACCTAAGGTGGGGTCCTCCTGGCTCAGTTTCCTCATTGTGTTCCTTTGAACAGGAATGTGCTATTCCTGAGTCTGGGGTTGAGGTAGCATTATTCCTACACCATTGGTTGTTAAACTGTGACTGACCTGAAATCAAACACAGGTGAGGGTGCTTTATCCTGTCATGTATGTGCCCTTAGACTTAAGCCTGAAGGACTATTTTGATGCTGTTATAGTCACATCCCTGGTTTTTTCTTTTGTATGAAATTCCTATCATCAGAGCAAGTGGTCAGAAAAGATATAAGCACACTTACGAGTATGTGAGATGTTGCTGTTTTCAGTCTAAATGTGTAGTCATTCAATATTCCAAACAACTAGGTAAATTAGTACTCGGGCTTGTCATCTGCCTGTCTGAATAGTCATGTGAAAGATTAAGTCCCTGATATAGCTCATCCTTTCTGAATAACGTGCGAATAATTAGGCAAAGATTAAAAAGTTTGTGAAACAAAGATATGAATTTATTTGTGGGGTGGAAATCGGAAACATCTTCAATATGGTTTGGGGAAGAGAATTTCAGTGCAATCAGATTTCTTGAAGCATGTAACTCCTTTTTTGTGTTATATTAATGGAAAAGTCAATTTCACTCAAGTTTATTACTAATGTGGTACAAACACGTTTCATTATAAACAACTTATTGATATGCACTGTTTTGGAATTGATTGTGTAAATATTCTCCCCAGTCTTTAATTTTCATTGGAGTAAAGTCAGCTTCTTATAAGTAAATTCATTTGTGCAACTATTGAACTCAGGAGCAGAAAGTTTCTACTTGTAAGAATGTTGCCACTTAAATTTTCATGTATGGGATTGATTGCTCAATAGCATCTGATCCTCAACTGGAATCAGAGTGGAAGCTTTTGAGAAAGTAACAAGATCAGGCAATCCTGTAGTTCAAATGTAAATGATTCTACTGGGGCATGTAAAAACCTAAAGTTTTTGAAGCTTCAAGCAACTTCTAGGTTCCGACTTTGAGGCTTTCTTGTTAAGACCAGGACATTATGGTTTCAACTGCTTTTTACAATATGACCTAGTTATTGGAGAAGTAAAATTTGAGAGGTTATACTAACTTGTGTTGAGATCTGTTTTGTAAAAGATTTTAGCAGGAACATCTCAGGAATCTCTACAAGAAACTTGGAACCAGAAAAACAATTCTACTACAGAGTTGCTCCTGAGGACAAGATATTTTCCAGATTGCCCCAAGTAAAGATGTTCCAGAGGCCAGACAACTACATGGGAATCTGTATTCCAAGATGAAAATTGTTAATTAAATGGATGTTGGGGGTGGATTGAGAAAAGGGGGGAAATTGAGAAAGTCAAATTGTTCTGATCCCATTTTGTAATTGATTCTATTCTCTGTCACTCCCAGTATGTTGTAACACTGCCCAAGCCATGTTTATTTGTCTCTGAACCTAATTCAGAAACTCAACTATGCTGTACTAAGTTCAGAAATTCAGCTCTCCCATTAATCTCCAAATGCCTTCACTGCCACAGGGGTGGAATGGAAGAAAACTGTTAACAACTGGGATAATTTTCTCACTGGTCATGTTGTTTTCCTATCTGTGCTTATATTACTTCTGTGGTTTATGCTTACAAATGGGACCATCCTGACTATACACAAAAAGGCCCTCAACACCCTAGTATAGGGCTGCCCCAGTGACCTTAGAGAAGACATTTGGAAAGAATGTTTGGGTGGCTTTTCAATGGTGGATTGTGGTGTCCTGATTGTGGAAAGGCCCTAAAATAAAATAAAAAGTGAAAAGCCATAAAAACTTGAACTCTGTGAAAGGTGGAAGCCCACACATGGTGACCTGTTAAAAAATCATAACTCAGTCATAACTTAAAATACTATGATTGATGAAAGCAATAATGAGAATATTGTGACCAGTACATAATACAGAAATTTATGTTTGGGCACAACATTAGTTAAAACCCAAGCCCATTACTAAGCAGAAAATGCAAAATGCCCACCAATCAGAAGTGACTGTAGCTCCTTCCTTTGTCTATTTTGTACAATTACCATAGGGATTTGGGGGGGGTGGTCTTTTGTGGGAATCCCCTGAACTGTCTAGCTGCCATCCCAAACTAAAGATTAGCCCTGCTTGTAAAGTATTCATGATTGATTAAACTACCACCTGTAATCAAAATGGAGCTCCTTGGCCTATTCCTTTGGTATCAAAAAGAACAGCCCACACTAATGAGGGAGGTACAGGGTTTCCCAGCCTTACAGTTATACATGTGCAATACATGTAAAACATTTCCATATTTCCCAGGTCTAAGTTTGACTAAGGGAATGCCCATTCAATGACTAAGGCTAGGTAAGAAATGAGGCAGAGAATGGCTTCTGTTACCCAGGCAAAAAAAAAAAATTAATGTGGGAGGGGAAGTCCCTTAGGATTTCTGGCTAAAACAGAAACAGTTGCTGTTTATATTCACTCTGAGTCAATCTGGGTCCAAACAATGACAAAGTGGGGCTTGACCTGGGACATGTCGTTAGACAATCAATAGCAAGGTCTCCCTCCCCATGCATCCAGGGTCATCTCCACTCATCCTGATATATAGATAGATAGATAGATATAGATATAGATTGCCACTAGACCCAGATGGCTCTAGAAGAGGTGAGGCTGGAGCCTTTGAGTAGCCCTCCCAGCCCTCCCCCTCTTAAATCCCATTCACTTGCATGTCATGGCATCACCTCCTTGTTGTCATGGTCCTCTTCGAGAACAAAGGACAAATAGCACCAAATAATTTCAATATTAGTCATTTTGTGGAAGAAAATTTGAATCCCCACCCACCCAGAAGAACATGAACCATGGTGTGCTTTGGTCTGTATTCAGATGCCAACCATTCATTCTCTGGAGGCAGACAGCGTTTTTCAGCATGAGTCCTTTGGAATACTCTTGTATCATTTTATTGCTGAGAATAGCTAATCATTCACAGTTGTTCATAGGATATCGCTGTTTCTGTGTATAAATTCCTCCTGGTTCTGTTCAATTCACTTTGCATTATTAATTCATTTCAGTCTTTCTAGGCTTTTCTGAAAGAAAGCTGCTTGTAATTTCTTACAATACAATAATATTCCATTACAATCATATACCACAACTTGTTCAACCATTCTCTAATTGGTTATAAATTTCCAATTCTTAGCTACCACAAAAAGAGCTGTTATAAATATTTTTGTACATATAGGTCCTTTTCATATTTTTAATTGATCCCTTTGGAGTACAGATCTAGTAGACATATTGTTGGATCAAATGCTATGGACAGTTTTATAGCCCTTTGGGCATAATTTCAAGTTGCTCTCCAGAAAAATTGGATGAGTTCACAGCTCCATCAATATTGCATTAGTGTCCCAGTTTTCCCATATCCCTTCCAATACTTATCATTTTCATTTTCTGTCATATTAGCCAGTCTGATAGATATGAGGTGGTACCTCGGAATTGTTTTAATTTGCATTTCTCTAATCAATTGTGATTTAAAACATCTTTTCCCTGTAACTATAGATAGGTTTGATTTCTCCTTCTGAAAACTGCTTGTTAGTATCTTTGACCATTTATCAATGAGGGAATGATTTATATTCTTTTTTATAAAATAGTTTTTTTTGGGGGGGGGGACGGCTAGGTGGCCCAGTGAATAGAGCACAGGCCCTGGTGTCAGGAGGACCTGAGTTCAAATCCAACCCCAGACACTTAACACACAAAAAAACTAGCCATGTGACCTTGGGCAAGTCACTTGAACACAATTGCCCTCCAAAAAGCAATAAATAAAATAGGGTTTTTTAATTATTTATTTATTTTTAGTTTTCAACCTTCATATCCATAAGATTTGAGTTACATTTTTTTCTCCCCGTCTTTCCCCTACTCCACCCCAAAATAGCAAGCCTACTGAATACCCTTTCCCCCAATCTGTTCTTTCTTATATCTTCCCCCATCACCCCCCTAACTCTCTAGTAGGGCAAGATGGATTTCTATACCCCAGTGCATGTATATCTTATTTCCCAATTGCATGTAAAAAACTAAAATTTTTTTGAACATTTGTTTTTAAAACTTTGAGTTCCAGATTTTCCCCCTTCTTCCCTCCTCACCAGCCCCCAATGGGAAGATAAGCAATTCAATATAGGTTGTACATGTGTAGTTACCCAAACCATTTCCATAATAGTTATATTGTGAAAGACTAACTATATTTCCCTCCATCCTATCCCGCTCCCCACTTATTATATTTTCTCTTTTGACCCTATACCTTTTCAAAAATGTTTGCTTCTAACTACCCTCTCCCGCAATCTGCCCTCCCTTCCATCATCCCCCCTCTTATCCCCTCCCCTCCCCCCCCCATTTTCCTGTAGGGTAAGATACCCAATTGAGTATGTATGTTATTCCCTCTTTAAGCCAAATTCAATGAGAATAAGGTTGTCCCATTCCCTTTCACCTTCCTGCTCTTCCCCTCCATTGTAACAGTTTTCTATTGCCTCTTTTATATGAGATAGTTTATCCTAATGTATCTCTCCCTTTCTCCTTCTCCCAATAAATTCCTCTCTCACCTCTTAATTTTATTTTTTAGAAATCATCCTTTCATATTCAACTCATCCTGTGCTCTCTGTCTATGTATACATGAACATATATATGCCCACACTCACATATGTATTTATATACACATACACCCTCCCATACATACATATATACATATGTATACATATATATTCCCTTCAACTATCCTCATACTGAGAAAAGTCTTATGAGTTACTAGACCTCACTGCTACCTCTAGAAGCCAGAGTAGAGAAGGAGCAGCAGCCTCTGGGAAACTGGTATGCCAATGGGAGTGGGGGTAAGGTACAGTTGTGTTTGTCCTTCATTTTCTGCCATGAGTTGCTCAGTGTCCTGCACTAAGCTGGGTCAGAGATGTGAATAAGAAATGACCAGGCCATGTGGGTACTTCAAGCAGGAACTCTGAATTCCCTTTATTGATTCTTAGGACAAGGTTTTTATAGAGCAAATGAGACAAAGGAAAAGGACTCAAGTGTTCTTATCATTATCTTAGTCTGTTATATCCTGTAAGTAGCCCAGAATAAATAATTAAATAAGGATTTGTTACCTAGGTGCCTGAAGTCTTGGGGTGGAGCCTTTCATCTCAAAACTCAAATAACCTCCTAGCTCATTTCCAAGAACCCAGGAACAAGCTTAACAAAAAGCTGCATCTCAAAGGACCCCCTTCAGCACATTGTCAAGATTTTTATCTGAGTCCTGGATCAGGCCTCCTTGGCTCCCCACGTAATCTGAGGGCTGAATCAAATATTTTGGCTCTCAACAAATTCCCCCTTTTTATAAAAGTTTAAAGGCATGTAATTTGATGCCTAACGCTTTAATATTATGCATCATTATACATATAATGCAAGGTCCAAATATACAACAGACTATTATAATGATTAATATAGGAGGCAGATGCATACTAAGAGCTACTATATTCTGAAATGGAGAGATTTTTCTTTCAATGTATCAATAATTATTTTTGTAACTCCTGTGTCAATCACAGGGATCTCACTATGTTCAATATCTTAATAATCTGATGGAAAGTTTTTTATTTCCATGGTGATCTTGGAATTATGCCACGCTCCCAACAAGCAGGCTCTGATCCTGTCCCATGTGGTGTTGGGATGAGAAGAATTATATAAACTGGGGGTAACACAAATATATGTATATTTATAATCACATCTAAGTAAAAGTTTTTTTTAAATTCTTTTAAATTATCACCTAAGCACAAATACTAATTGTTGTAATAAATTGATCTTATACAAAAGATCCTTATCTATATCAAGTTGTGTCTTAAAGGCTACAAAAACATTATTTGATAATTCTTTAACCTACTGTGCAGTTTGGATTGCAGACACAGCGGTTGAAACCATGAACAATATTAGGACAGGGGGCAGCTAGGTGGTGCAGTGAATAGAGCACCAGCCCTGGAGTCAGGAGGCCCTGAGTTCAAATCCAGACTCAGAAACTTAATACATGCAAAAAAAAAAAACTAGCTGTGTGACCTCGGGCAAGTCAATTAACCCCAATTGCCCTACATCCCCCCTCTAAAAAGCAAAAAAAAAAAAAAAAATTAGGGCAGTGAATTTAGTGACAAGAAATCCGACAGACTCCCCCCCCCTTTTTCTTAAGACATGATTAATTTGACATAATGCATATCTCCCGATGTTTGATACCCAGCATAAGTGAAATTAGTTGGAAAAAAGCAAATAAAGATGTTCAACAAGATCTCTAGTAGATATATATTGAGCAAGAGTAAAATCAATGCAATGAACAGTCCATACATAGATAAGTCTATCCATAATTACATTGGAGAAGGAGTCTGGTCTTAAGTGTTTCCAACTGTTCCAACTGACTGATTTTATAACAAATTAATTTTATACAGTTTCTTATCTATAGAGTCTTGGGGTTTCAAAGCCAAGGCAACATTCCTTGCCAATTCATTCACAAATTAAGCAGTTTGTATTCTACTTAGCAGAGAAATAAAAGACATGGCTGCTGACATTAAGAGGTAGGCAATTAGTCCTGCGATTTAAAAAGTCCAAAAATCAGTTCTTATTAGAAAATCAGATATTTCTTGAAGTGCAGGCTCCTCTGAAGCCTGTCATTGTGTAATGTTCCATTAGAAGGCTGTATCATCCTGTGAGAAGGTGGGACACCAAGCCATTTCCTCTTGGGTTGTCCTTGTGAGGGATCCTCTGATCCTTTTCTCTGTTTCTGCATCTGGGAGGTGATCCGTGGAAGACACCTGGATATTCTGTGTTGGCATCCTCACAGCATCTAAAAATATAAGCAAAACCTCGCCTCTACGTAATTAAGGGGCAGGGCTTTTCCATTACTTTATTTGGGAATGTGTACTTTTTCAAATTGTTTTTCTGCTGGTGTAGACCCATTTTTTAGTGATGCTGAAAAAATTCAAGGTGTATAAGGCTAATTGCCCTTATGGTGTATTGGTCCAAATTCCCCTTCTAAAAATGTTTTTTCTAAATAGGTTTCACAGAAAGATTGAAATGATTTGCCAGTGTATGCAGGGGAATTGTGGGTTTTTATTCCTTTAGGAGTATCTAAGAATGAAGAACAATAGAAATGGAGTGGAAAAAACAATGCTTCTCCTTACTAAAGTTTAGCTACAGGTGTAATCCTATGAAACTGAACGACAATAGTTTAGCTCTGTCCATACATTAAGTTATTATTATTAAGTTAAATGAATGGGAGTTTCCACAGTTACAAAGAAACAGAAAATGATTTAAATGTTTTTAAGTTTTAAATTTTTTGAATGGAAATACAATCATTGTTGCCTTTTCATTTCTGAGGGATGTTACAGGGAGAGGACTCTCCATTACTTAAATACATGATTACATATTACCTTATGTTAGGGGAAAATATCATTCTAAAAAAGTCAATTCTTGAAGAAATGGCAACAATAAAAATTAAGTTAGAGGCTTCTAGTAATACACTGAAAGTTTTCTTTCCCATCTCTCATTCACTTTAAATAGGCTTGTAAGTCATAGTTATGATAAACTGTTAACCTTCCATCTAAAAAGAACTCTAATGCTGATATCTGGGTCAAAAAATTAAATTTAAGTTTTAGATTCAAGAAAATTCAGCTTTTTTATTTGAATTGCTTAGATCAGAAATTTAAACTGTGCTTGATAAGACTTATCCCACTCCAAATGTCAGTATGTGCAAATTGTTATGACTGTAAATATTTGGTAGTTGATTTTCTCAATTCTTATTTAGCTTTAACCAGCAAAGATTATCCAGCCTTCAAAGTTATGAAAACAAAAGTGTATGAGGAAAAAAGTGTTCACTGTCTCATGGATTTATTGGAATTTTTAAAGGCAGGATAATAAGTGACATCCATTTGCCAAAGACTATTAGGTTTTAAATTTGTAGGATTAACAGTGGTGGAAGAGAGAGGAGGTATGTGAGGAAAGAATTTGTGCATGATTTAACTATTTGCCTGGCCTGTTCTCCAGTAAATGTGAAATTACTTAGTTAACATCCTTGCATTTTGAATGCAGAGATAAAGGCAGAAGTGTTGAGTAAGTTTGTATTGTTAATTTATCACCTATAGCATTTCCTTGTTGAATGGACCCAGGCAGAGTTGTATGTGAGAAGTAAAAAAAGGATTTTTTCCTATTTTTTACCACTTGTTGCAACTGTCAAGATAATCGATATAACCTAATATTTACAGTCTCAATGTTCTTTAAAGTATGAAAAAAATATTTGCTATCCATAAAAACGTCAAGGGATTGACGTTTTAAAAGACATAACAATAGTAAACATTTCATTCTTTTGGACAGATGAAAAGGAAGTAGAAATAACTCTTTTAGGTATCTGTTTGTTTGAGGCCTCAGTAAAAGCCTTATCCATTTTTTTAAGGAGAGAAGGATGTTATTTGTGGAATGACCCATTGTTGATTGGAAAAGTATTTGTGAAGGTCCTTGATACATAGTCAATAGGATCTGCCAGGTAGGGTCTTATTAGCATTTCAATTTGGGCTTTAACATAAGGTTGCTGAATATAGATAGGGGAGAAGCTGAGCTGGTAACTGTAGGTTGTCTTTTTTTAAGGTTTAGGAGAACTGGGGGTTGGGTCTCCCCTTATAGTAGTGAGCTGGTATATTCCATACCCAATTTATATCTCTTGAAAATTTTTGAAAATCATTTAAAGTTTCCAAGTTATCTCTTTGAATTACTATATTTTGAGGCTCAATAATTTTATCTCTCATTTTATGTCCTAAGCAACTGCATGGAAATTACAACTAAAATTGATCAGGGGCTATTACTAGCCCATATTGAGACAGACTAACCAGAGTGGCTTGAAGCATTTGTTGTAAAGATACTTTTGAAGAATGTGCATACAAGGTGTCGTTCATATATAATGGATAAGATATGCACAAAGATATTGATCTCTTATAGTCTGTAATGGCTGTGCAACACATTTATTTTTTGCATAAGGGAGGTTTGTTTTTTTTTTTTATCCATTGTGATGGAAGGGAAGAAGCAAAATACTGACAATTGTCTTTATGTAATGGGATAGTTTTAAAACAATCTTTTAACTGAGTTGGTCCTTAAGTCCTTTAAAACTGAGTTGTCTTTAAGTAACACAGATCCCCAAAGTATTACTTAACAAAACTAACTGAGGTATCACAAAGTGTTTTAGCCCAAGAAAAAATATATTAATTGAATCCCAAATAGTTAAAAAGCTGATCACTGTATTTTTAAAAGATATTAGTTCTAAAATTCCTTTAGTCGATGGGAATATCTTAAGGTGAGTTTTAAGTGGTTTGTATAAACTTCTGTACATTTTCTAATCTTAGGTAAAAAATAATATTAAATTTTCCAATAAGCTAACATGAAAAGACTTCATATCTTTTACTGATTACTTAGTCTGATTATAGGAATTAGGTCTAAGAAGAAAAAAAGTAAGAATATATGAATATGGTCTTAAATGCTATCTTAAAACAGCAATTGTTACCAATAACAGCTTAGAGCTAATTACAGATAATTTTATTCTCATGTAGCTGTAATAAACAATAAAGATCTGCTAGGTCTTTTAATGCATAAGAGATATCACTAAACCTTTTTCTTTCTTAAATTTAAAACTATCCTGGTGTAAAAACCAATTGTTAAAAATCCTTATTAATCTTTTGCAACTTCTTAGCAAGTTAGGTATATTATTTAAGAGCTACATAACTTGGGGTGGCTAGGTGGCACAGTGAATAGAGCACTGGCCCTGGAATCAGGAGGACCTGAGTTCAAATCCATCCTCAGACACTTAACACACACACACAAAAAAAACTAGCCATGTGACTTTGGGCAAGTCACTTAACCCCAACTGCCCTCCAAAAAGCAAAATAAAATAAAATAAAATAATTAATTAATTAAAAATAAATAAATAAATAAAGAGCTACATAACTAGTTCCTATCCCAGTCTGATGACTTTGCCTATAGAGATAGTTTCCAGGAGTCTTGACATTATTAAAAAAAATCAGAGGAAGTGATATAGACCAGGGGCTGAGAGTGATGCTCCTGCTTTGCTAAATCTCATACATGCAGGAGTAATGTGATAAAGTTTTCACCCAGTTTCCCCTTTTCCGTATACAGTAATCAATTAAGAATTCTAGGTTTTGTAGTGCCTTGTTTTTCCATCCCCCAACCTCAGCCCTCCCTCAGGGAAGTGAGCAGATGGCCAGGTCAGTTCCACCTTCCCCCAATGGATGTGGGCCCTTCCCCAGTCAGCACACCTCCACAGAGGTGGGTAGGCTTCTGGATGAGAGAGACTTGGCGCCGGTGGGAATTTCAAGGTGTGTGCTGATCAATCACTGTTCTTGGTCTCTGCAAGTTTCTGCTTGTGTGGAATCCCTTTAAAAAGCCAACATATTGTTCCTGCAGAGCACTGTCTGATCTGGGCATGACCCCGGAAGTCCCGTGGTAAATAAAGTCTACTGCCAAATTTTACTCTTGGAGATCTTTTGTCTCGCTCCTTTTGGCACAACAGTTTTGGCATTGAGACACTAAAATGATCAATTTTGCAAGTCCCAAAAGTGACAGCCAAATTATTTTAGCTGTAGCAAAAACATTAAGTTTGTCAGATGAAGTCAGTTGTATTCCTAGATCATATAAAATTATTGATAAAAGGGGCGGCTAGGTGGCACAGTGAATAGAGCACGAGCCTTGGAGTCAGGAGGACCTGAGTTCAAATCTGGCCTCAGACACGTAACACAAAAACTAGCTGTGTGACCTTGGGCAAGTCACTTATCCCCAATTGCCCTACCTTCCCCCCTCAAAAAAAAAAAAACCAAATTATTGATAAAAAAGGATGGATTATCTTACCTAGTACAGACAACTACTGGTTTATTATCAGTAGCAGGGGCTCAGAACTTTTATCACCCAGGCCCTCATAGTAACTGAGGTCTCTTCCCCCTCCTTCCTTTGCCCAGTGGGGGAAGGTGAGTTTGCAAGTGTGGGGGGAAGGGTGAAACTCTCTTTTCCTAATCTGATCTGAGATGAAAGAAGTTAATACAATTGTACTGAGGTACCCTCTTGAATCAAAAGGGAGGGAATGTAACCTCCTACAGGGAAAGTTGTAAATACCTGGTTTTCTATATGGCAGATATAAACAGTATATATAAGACAGGATTTAGCAGAACTGATAAAGTAACATAACTGTTTTTATATAATTTTTTCCTCTATATTTTTAGTTTCAACAAAAATCAGATAAAAAATTTGTTTTATCTAACACGATTTCTGGCTAACAATGATTATTCAATTTTTTATTGTACCATAACTCAGGAAGACCACAATAACACAATGACATTATGATATTAGTGAATTTTCAAATCATCACATGTAAAAATTGATAGAGAATTTAGGCTTTTTAATCCTCTTTTCAGAGTTACAGAGATTTTGTCTACTCGTTTCAGAATTGCAAAGTCTGAATGGTGGATTCAGGTTGCCTAATAAGTGTGGGTAGCATGTATAAACCCCACCCCCAGGGCTGTGAGGGTGACTTAAGTACCCTAATTATTCTTCAACACTCTTTCTTTTAGTGAGGAGAGACTTTAAAAAATGTTTTCAGCTAATTTAACCTGTACTGTGAACTTCAGTGATTCCTAAAAAAAAAGTTTTCTTAGAAAGCAAAAGGCTTTTACCTTCTAGTTACAGTGTGGAGATCCTGAACAAAGTTCAGTGGTACCAATGTCTGTCCTATACTAGAGTTGAAAGCCTTTACCCCTGAAGTATTTCTTTTTCAGATCTTTATATGTTCTAAATTTGCCTTAGTGCCAAATGAAATTAACCTTCAGATGCATCCTGATACACACAACTTTTCTGTTTTAGATGAGGCAGGAGAATGGTTAAATGCTTGTTAGTCTGCCTCTTTAATCTGAGGGGGGAAAATTCCCTTTTTATTTATTTATTTGTTTGTTTATTATCATTATTATTATGGCCTTTCCTGCAATCAAACTTGGCCAGAGTTGAATTGGAGGAAAGGAGATTTTTAACCTTAAAACTTCTGTTCACATTTTTCATGCAAGTAATTTATTTTTTCTAATTTTATCCTGATACTTCTTGTATACTTTTTTGACTTGCTATAAATATCGTGTAAAGACAGCTGAACTACACTTAATTGTTTGTGCCACCTTTGGCACTTTCATTTCTAATGTTAAATATATCTTTACTGTATTCCATAGGGGGAAAAAGGCAAAAATGGGGAAATGCTGAATTCCTTCTTTTACTAGTTTCTCAGTTATCTGTTTTCCTTCTGTTTCCCATTCTATTGTACCACCCTTTGGAAACCCAGGGCAACAATGTTCAAAAACACCCTAAATAACACCTATAACCGTTCCTTCACAATAACAAACCCTCTTTCTTTCACTACTTTCCTTAACACTTGAAAATATTGCTCCTGACCTTTGAACTGTACCCCATGCATTTGACCCATGGTGAGAGAAAGCTTGAAAATCCCTGTATCAGCATGGTGGAATAGAATGACTAAGAAAAGACTGATTGAAAAAAGTTCCCTTACCCTGTAATTTGTGTTCCTTGGAGCTCCTTCTGCTTGCAAGGGCCACCTCCACTTTGGACCTTCCTTTTCAGGTTCCTTATGTGTCCCTCATGGGTGCCATTTGCCGCAAGCTGCTCAGTGTCCAGCACTAAGCATGGTCGGAGATGTGAATAAGAAATGACCAGACCATGTGGGCAGTTTGAGGAAGAACCATGAACTCCATTTATTGATTCTTAGGACAAGGTTTTTATAGAGCAAATGAGACAAAGGAAAAGGACTTAAGTTTTCTTATCATTGTCTTAGTCTGTTATATCCTGGAAGTAGCACAGAATAAATAATTAAATAAGGATTTGTTATCTAGGTGCCTGAAGTCTTGGGGTAGAGCCTTTTATCTCAAAACTCAAATAACATCCTTTTAAGTGTAGCCCATTTCCAAGGACCCAGGAGCAAGCTTAACAAAAAGCTGCATCTCAAAGGACCCCCTTTAGAGCACACTGTCAAGATTTTTATCTGAGTCCTGGATCAGGCCTCCTTGGCTCCCCACATCATCTGAGTATTGAATCAAATATTTTGGCTCTCAACAATTTCTGAACAGGGACATGACATCCGGGAGATGACGACATGACTTGCAGTTGACTTTGATTTGAGTGAGGGAGGGCTGTGCAAGGTCATCAGCATCACTTTCTCCTCTAGAGCCATCTGGGTTCAGTCCCAGATATTCATCAGGATGACTGGAGATGGTCCAGAATGTAATGGGAGACCCTGGCCCTTTTAGGCATAGGTCTTTTCAGGTTCTCACTTTGCGTGAGGTAATGCTGTTGTGCTGACTTCATTGTTGTATGCCCGCGAAGCCTGGACAGTCTGCCAGTGCCATGCCAGAAAACTCAATTGCTTCCATTTGAATTATCTTAGGAAGATTCTGAAGATCCCCTGGCAGGATAATGTAGTGGACAATGAGGGCCTTTCTTGAGGTAAACTGCCAAGCCTTCAAACTTGCAGCAGAGAGCACAACTCTGATAGGCAGGCCACATTGTTTGAATGCCAGACATCTGTTTCCCTAAAAGACTATTTTACTGAGAACACACACTATTTACTGAGAAGGTGCTCACATGCTGGTCAGAAGAAGCAATATAAGGATACTCTCAAGGTCTCTCTTAAGAACTTTGGAATTGATTACATGACACAGGAGACATTGGCAAAGGACTGGCCAGCATGGCATGCCCGCATCAAAAAAAGATGCTGTTGCTCTATGAGCAAAGCAGAATTGCAGTAGCTCAAAAGAAAGGTGAGATGCACAAATTTAGAGACATCTGCACCTCAAATACTCATATGGACTATCTGTGTGGAACCTGTGTTAGAGCATTCTGAACTCATATTGGTCTGCTCATCCCCAGTCAGACTTGACTCCAACAGAGTGATACCATTTTGGTCCTCTTCGAGAATGAAGGGCAACAACCAACCAACAAGATCACTACTGCTACCCTTTTCCCTCCTTTGTGGGGCTATGTTAAACTACTGATTCTTACTGAGCAATGCCAAGGAATATTCAATTTACTAAACAACTGTGCTAATTTCACATGTCTATACAGTTTTTCTTAAGGTTCTTCCAGCTAGACTTCAGCAATATATGAAGAGAGACTTACCAGAAGGGCAGGCTGGTTTTCTTAAAATCATTTATTTACATTTAGTTTTCAACATTCCCTTCCATAAGATTTTGAGTTCCAAATTTTTGCCCCATATCTCCCCTTCCCCCAACACAAAAGGCCATGTAATTTGATACAGGCTCTACATATACATTCATATTTAACCTATTTTCACATTAGTCATATTGTAAAGAAATATTAGAACCAGTTGGAGAAACCACAAGAAAGAAAAAAACAAACAAAAAACAAGAGAGAGTGAGCAAATGATATGCTTCAATCTGCATTCAGACTCCATAGTTCTTTTTCTGGATGTGGACAGCATTTTCCTTGAGTCATGAGTCCTTTGGAGTTCTCTTGGATCCTTGCGTTGCCAAGAAGAGATGAGTCTATCAAAGTTAGTCATCGCAGATTATGATTGCCACTGTATAAAGTATTCTCCTGGTTCTGCTCACTTCACTCAGCATTAGTTCATTCAAGTCTTTCCAGCTTTTTCTGAAGTCTACCAAGCAGGCTGGTTTTTGAAGAGGCAGGGGAACTAGAGACAAAATTGCTAAGATTCTCTGGATTATGGAGAAAGCTAGGGAGTTCCAGAAAAAAATCTACTTTTTGACTACATTAAACCATTTAACTGTGTGTATCACAACAAAATGTGGCAAGTGCTCACAGAGATTGTAGCACCAGATCATCATACTTGTCTCTCGAGAAACCTGCATGTAGGCCAAGAAGCAACAGTTAAAATCAAACACAGAATGACTAATCGGTAAGGCTGGAAAAGGAATATGACAAGGCTGTATGTTATCACTTCATTTTTTAATTTATATGCAAAGTATATTATGTGAAATGCCAGGCTTGATGAATCAAAAGCTGGAATTAAAGTTGCCAGAAGAAATATCAACAATGTTATGCAGACGATATCATTCTGATGGCCGGGAGCAAAGAAGAATTAAGAATCCTTTTGGTGAAGGTGAAAGAGGAGAGCACAAATGTTGGCTTGAAGATTAATATTAAAAAAAACCCTACTATTTCGGCAACTGGTCCCACCACTTCCTGGCAAACAAAGGGAGAAGAGATCAGAGAGGTGCCAGGTTTTATATTCTTGGACTCACAGATCACTGCAGACAATGAAGTTAAAAGACACTTGCTCCTTGGGAACAAAAACTATGGTACGCTGGACAGCACACTAAAAAGTAGAAATATCACCTTGCTGACAAAGGTCCACATGGTCAAAGCCATGGTTTTTTCAGCACTGATGTATGGCTGTGAGATTGGGATTATAAGACAAGCTGAGCGCTACAGAAATTGTGTTTTCGTACTGTGGTGCTGACAATGATTTTTGAGAGTCCCTTGGATGGCAAGGAGGTCAAATCAGCCAATATTTGAAGAAAATAATTTAGTCCATTCACTAGAAGGTCAAGTGCTGAGGCTGAAGCTTAAAGACTTTGGCCATATCATGAGAAAATGGGACCCACTGGAAAAGACCTTGATGATGGGAAAGATAGGAGGCTAAAAGAACAGGAAACGGTAGAGGATGAGATGGATGAATTGTGTCATCCAAACAATGAACATGAACAAGGGCAGACTTTGAGAGAGAGGGGAGGAAAGAAGAGCCTAGCATTTTATGGTCAGAGGGGTCAAAAAGAGTTAGGCATGATTGAATGAGTGAACAACAACCACAAAGGAGAAGAGCAATGAGGAAGAGGAGGTGAAACCTGGGAAACTGCCATGGAGGGAAAGGAACCTCTACTTTACAGTATTACCACATACTAGGGGCAGGGATAGGACTTTCACCACAGAAGGGTTGGAGGTCGGCTAGCATGATGATTCAACAATCCCCTTATCCAGTCCTAACCTCTGCATACACCCAGTCTCACATCTTCAACTGTCTATTGGACATCATCAATGTGATATTCTATCTTCATCTTGAAATCAACATGTCTGACACTGAATTCATTATCTTACCTCACACCTCCCTAAACCATCCCTCCTTCCTACCTTGCCGATTACTGTAAACGGCAGCCCAGTACCGTCAACATTACACAGGTCACCCAGGCTTGCAAGCTAGGGGTCATCCCAGATTTCTTACACTCTCTCACCTCCTCATATCCAATCTGTTGCCAAGATCTGTCCATTTCCCCTTTATAACATCTTTTCAATATGCCCACTTCTCTCCTCTGGCACTGACAACACCCTGGTGCACACCCTCAGCACTTAACACCTGGGCTACTGCAAGAAGTTGGCCTCCCTGCCTCAAGTCTCCACTTCAGTTCTTCCTGCCCTCAGTAATCTTCCCAAAGCACACTTCTGCTGATGTCATCCTGCTCCTCATGCAATAAAATCCCATGGTTCCCAATCACCTCTCAGATCAAATGTAAAAGCCTTTGGTATTCAAAGCCCTTTCTAAACAGCCCTCTTTACCTTGACAATTTTATAAGACCTGACACTCACCCCTCACACACTATAAGATTCACTGACACTCCCCTCCTTCCTGGTTCTTACAGATGACATTAGTATCTCCCAACTCTTTTCCCTTTTCAGTGACTGTCCCCAGGACTGGAATATATCTGGTTCTCCCAGCTTCCCTGGCTTCCTTCAAGTCCCAAACACAATCCCACCTTCTATAGGAAGACTCTCCTAATCCCTCTTAATTTCAGTGCATTCCTTTGCAGGTTATTTCTAATCCATCTTGCTTTAACTTTCTTGTGCACAGTTGTTTGAATACCGCTCTCCAAATAAACCGTCTCCTTGAAAGCAAGGAACATCCTATTGCTTTCTTATTACCCTCAGCATTTAAAACCGTAGGAAACATTAAATCAATGCCAGCTGATGGACTGAGTGATTGAATAAGAACCTTAGAAGGTTATATGTGAAATTCAAGGGGCAGCTAGGTAGTGCAGTAAATAGAGCGCCAGTCCTGGAGTCAGGAGGACCTGAGTTCAAATCTGGTCTGACACACTTGACACTAACTGTGTGACCTTGGGCAAGTCACTTAACACTGAATGGGGTGTACTCAGTGAAGACTCCCCAAAAGTTGGAAGGGAAAGGTATGAACAGAGTCCCAGAGTCCCTGGAAGAATAGCAGAGCTCAGGACCCCCTTCCCTTATTTTTTTCTCTCTTTCCCTTTTTCATTAGTCTAGGATAATCCCTTTTTAAGTTCTTCTTTCCTGACTCACCTTTCTCTTGTAGTTATGTACTATTTTCTTTTCATATAGATAGATAGATAGATAGATAGATAGATAGATAGATAGATAGATAGATAGATAGATAATCATTTAATATCATATTTTAGCCAAGGTCTGGTTTAATCAAACTGCTCTGATTGATCTAAAAATGCATTTCCCTGTGTTAGCAACTTCAAAGACCAGAGGTGAGATTCCTCTTATCTTGGGACTTACTCCACATGCCAGCAAAACAGACATCCTGAGACTATAAAATGTAAATAGACCCTGCTCTGGTCCTTGTGTCAATTTGCATTTACAACCAAGGAACTTTGTTTCATGTATAGTTGGTAACAAATGGAAGTCATAAAGTGTGTGGCATGTCATCCTGACTTGGGATGATTCTGAAATGTATAAAAAGTCTTAAGATTCCTCTGTCCACCAGTCAGGAATTAATTCTTGACTCCTTGCGCAAGTTCTGCTAGCTTTGGGGAATAAACTCTGTAACTGTGTATCACTATTGGCTTGTCTCCCTTAACCTAACCTTATTAGAAGTCAACTATATATATTTTCCCCTCAGAATGTGAGCCCTGCTTCTCAGACAAACAGCAGGAGGTACAGCCTAGCGTGTAAGGATTTACCTCGGCCAATGGGAGCTGGATAAGATAGCTCCCGCTTCAGATATGTGAGCCTAATCCTTGTGAAAGGCCATTGGTCCCTTCTGATACTAATTCAGCCCATTGGCTACTTTCCCCAGTCCCTACAATTTCTAAGGTGACTTTGGTCATGGTATTATACCCCAGGGCCTTCTAGTGGCGCTTCTGCCCAATGTATTTAGCAGAACTATCTGTCAACCAAGCATGTTTTTGTCCTTGTGGGGTTAAGGTATCAAACCCCTGGTTCTACTGAACTGGTGAATTCGCTAATGGGGTCTGATGAATTACCGCATCATTGCTGGTATCTGTATGAACTATTTCCTTATGCAAACTAGGAGTTCCATTCTTCCCTGGTCTGGCCCTGTCTTGTGTATACCATTTCCATTTTATGATGCTGCCTTCCTGGGCCTGTCCAACTTTGTGGGAGTTAGGGGTTCCCATTATGCAACTCATTATAGGAATAGCAAGTAAGTAAAACTTCATGATTCAATGTTGTGTATTCTGTTTCAACCAAAGCCCAGTATGCAACCAATAACTGTTGCTCAAATGGGGTGTAATTCTCCCCAGCAGGTGGGAGTTTTCTGGACCAAAATCCTGGAGGAACATTCCTTGTTCCTTGTTTTTGCCATAGACTCCAATTAGCCTATCTTTCCTGTACTGATACTTGTAATTCTACAGGCCCCTTTTGTGTGGGCCAAAGGTCCAAGGCAGTTTGTATAGCCATTTTTGCTTCCTCAAAGGCTCTCTTTTCTTTTTCTCCCCATTCAAAAACATATTTCTTACAGGTCACTTTATATGAGGGTCTTAATAGTTGGCTCAAATGGGAAATATGTGCCCTCCAATATCCTAAGAGGCTTACAAACTATTGAGCCTCCCTTTTGGTGGTGGGGTGACAAAGTCCAGGATGTACTGATGCACTTCTGGCAATATCTCCCTATGACCTCGATTCCATTGTATACCCCAGAACTTAACAGATTGAGATGGTTCTTTGTAATGGTAATGAAATTTGAAGATCCCTAAGCTAAGAGGTACTTAGCACCTAGTTTTAAATTAAGCCTCTGCTAAAGAAACAGAAGGCATGAACCCCTGTTGCTGATGTAACAGGAAGGGGCTGAACAGGGAGGAGCTATACCTTATTTAAGGATGAGCACAAGCTGGACAGTCAGAACTTCTTGGGATAAGCTTCACAGCAGCAGAGCAGCTGCTGGGGGAGGGGGAGGGAGAGAGAGAGAGAATTTCTCTCAGAGAGCATCTGGAGGCTGGGCTGCTGCTGCTGGACTGGAACTTGCATGGAGAAAGTGATTTTGATGTTGATAAAGGGAAAATAATTTTAATTTTGAGAACGGAGCTGCTGTAGAATTTTGAGGGCCAGCTCGAGCCGCTGAGGACTTCCAACGGCTATCTGGAGCTGCCACAGGAAACACGACTGTGGTGTCGGTACTTTGTGTCTCTGTTAAATTTTCTCTTCCCAGGAACAGAAACTGTGAAGGACTTGAGGTGGACTGGATATTGTGAGCTTCAATACAGAGAAGAAACTGCATGGAGAGCTGGACAAGGAACTGGGAGCTGTCTGCCTTTGAATTTAGGTGGCAGACGGGGATGATAATTTTGTTCTATGACAATATTCCAGCTCCAGTACAATTTATTTTTGAATTCCCAAGGATATCTTGAGGTCTCCATTTGTAACATAAACATCCATCGCCTGAAAGATACTGATATTCTGATGGATATTTCCAGCCCCACCCCACCCCCCGTCATGTCTTGCTAATTATTCATTAGGTATCAATGTTTTACAACTTGCAGTGAAGAGTTCCTCAGTTTCTACACTTCCTTCAAAAGTCTGTGCTGATTGCCAAATGTGGGCTCCTGAAGCGTAATCTATCATTTCTTCTGACAACAACTTGATGTGGGATTCCCATCAGAAACCGTCTCCAATTCTATAACCAAACCCTGGTGACATGCATGTGGTCTGTGGCTCTCTGTACCCACATTGTTGGTTGAATTCCTGAGGAATGTCACCTTTGGAGCGCACCTGAACCCCATTCTTGGATCCTTGCTATTGTACAGGATTCCCCCAGAGAGTGAGCACTTTCAGATACACCGGACGTATGCAGTTGTGAATATCTATTGCTTTTTTTAAACTTTCTTTTAGTCTTCCTACGTTAAATCTTACACCTCTTTCTTCCAAAAGTATCTGTCAGTTTTAAACTTGTTTAATATGGGCTTTGAGAACATCCCTCAATCCTCTCTCTCCTTTTTAATGAGAAGCATAGTTATCTGTTTTTCTTTATTATGTACATTTTTGCTAGGAGGCTTGTAATGTATCTGTCCAAGTTTGCAGAAAAATAGGAAAAGGCCTTTCTATACTCAGCACTATCTAAGACAGTGGTTATTTTTAGAAGGCCACTTTCTGGGAGGGGGGGATGGGAATGAGGAAATACCCCCCTAAATTGGCAGGCAGAGGGTTTTAAGGGATGGGTAGATGACTCTGAGAGCTACAGGAACAGCTGTAGCTGAGGTGGTATTGGGGCTCCTGTGGTTATGGTCACACAGAACCAGTGCTGTGTGGAGCTCCAGCCAAGGTAGGCTTCCCCATAGAAAAGCCATCTAAGCATGCTCAGGAGGCACCTGAGACTTTGGTTTCACCCAGATAGACTTCTTTTAGGAGCAGAGAGAAGGGATTCTCACCAAAACACAAGGACTTGCTCATGGTCTTTAGCCAGAAGCTGCCTCCTGATTTTCCTATACCATAAGTGTTCAACTGGGGACTTCCCATCCATTAAGAAGGGATTTATTTGGTTTCCTTAAAGGGCATCAAGGAAATATTTTTCACTTGGAGGTTAAGTTACTGCTATCACTATGGATACTCCAAGGTCAAAGCAAACAGATACATATCAAAGTGGTTGGAGTAAGATATTCTGGAAGGTAAAGGAACTTGGATTACAACCAAGAATCAACTACACAGTAAAACTGAATATAATCTTCCAGGGGATGAAAGGGACATTCAATTAAATAGGAGACATTCAGACATTCCCTTTGAAAAGAACAGATCTAAAGAGAAAATTTGATTTTCAAATATATGACTCAAGAGCGGCATAGAAAAGTAAACAGGAAAGCAAAAATGTAATTTATTCAACATGGCTAAAGTGCTTCCCCCCCTACAAGGGAAGATGATACTTGTAATCCCTGAATCACCATTAGGGCAGTTAGGAAGAATATATATTGACAGAGGCTGTGGGTATAAACTGACTTCAATGGGATGAAATAAAAAATTAAGCGGTGAGAAGGAGGGCTACACTGGGAGAAGATGGAAGGGAGAGGAAGAATGGAGCAAATTACATCACATTTAAAGGTACAGAAGACCTATTACAATGGAAGGAAAGAAGGGAGAGGGCTGAGCATTGCTTGAACCTTACTCTCAACAGATCGGTCTCAAAGACAGAATAACATACTCATTGAGTTGGGGTTGGAAATCTGTCCTATATAGGGTGGATGACCAATGAAGGTGAAATTAAAACAGTGCTCAGGAGTTATTTTGCTCAATCATATGCCAGCAAAACTGACAATCTCTGTGAAATGGAAGAATACTTAGAAAAATTTAAACTGCCCATATTAACAGAAGAGGAAAGAGAATACTTAAATAACCCTATCTTAATAGAAGACAATGAACAAAGCATACATGAGCTCCCTAGTAGAAAACCCCCTAGAACCAGATAGATTTGAAAGGGAAATCTACTAAATATTTAAAAACTTTTCATCCCAATTCTATATAAACTATGTGAAACAGCAGGTGAAGAAGGGGTCCTATCAAATTCTTTTCATAGCACAAATGTGTTTTTGGTACCTAAACAATTACACAAACTAATACCTTATTGGTGGAGCTGTGAAATGACACTTGCATTTTGGAAAGTAATTTGGAATTATGCAAAGAAGGTAAGAAAAATGTCCAAAGCCTTTAAAATAAAGACTCCATTATACTCCAGTGAAGCCATTAAGAAGAAAAAAAAAAAGTCCCCATAGTTTTCAAAATTCTTATAACTGCACTTTTTGTGACAGTGATGAATTGGAAACAAAGTACACACTCATCACCTGGGGAAATGCTCAACAAGGTATTGAACATGAACATCATGCAATTCTACTACTGTGCTGCTGTAAGAAATGATATGTGTGATGGAGCACAGAGAAGTATGGAAAGATCTTTGTGAATACAAAATGAATTAAGGCAAGAAAACAATAGATATACATGGTAACTACAACAACTGAAGTGTAAAGAATGACACAAAAAATTAAAAGTACCTGCTAGAAAATGTTAAAGATCAAGTGGGACTGAAACGGATACATGAGAAGACAGCATCATCCTACCCTGTCCAGGAGGTGAGAGGTCCACAGGTGTCACACATCACACACCTTTTCCCCAATGCATCACTCACCTGTGCTGGCTCTTCCTTTTCTTCCTAGTCTGATAAGGCTTAGAACTTAAATTTTGCATAATAACTTTAATTTCCCCCACATAATCAGAGTGAATGTCTCCTCCTAATATGTTTTCTTTCTGCTGCCAAACTAGAGCATGGTAAAATATGCCCATAAGTACCCAGCTGGTATCTTAATACCTATGCCAGTGTTGTAAGTTCTAATCTCCTGAGGGTCTATCCACAAATCTTCCAAAGTATAGAGGTCATAGCCTGCAGATCCAGCTGTGCCTTGGAAAGGAGGCAGGGCTCTAGAGTCCAAGGCCCGCCATTGTATCATTTTTTAAGATTCTGTACACCCTGGGCACGTATTTGCAAGTTAGGAGTCATCATTTGGGATAAAGGTGTCCCATTCCCAAGAGGCCTATTGTTAAATTGTTGCAGTGCCTCAAATAAATTATCCTTCCAATGTTGATATGTGTTATTACCTAGTTTTTTTGGCTTTTCTTTTAATGATCCATTCATCATTTCTATGAGGCCTGCAGCCTGGTTATAATATGGTATATGATATATCCATTCTATATTATTTTTCTTACAATATATTTTTATTTCCTTACCTTTAAAATGAGAACCATCATCACTCTGTATTTGCATTGGAGGATCATAGTATAGAGTTATTATGTCCAAAGTTCCACAGGTATTATTTTGAGTGGCTCTTTTATATCGGCAGGCCACTAGCACTCCTGAGTAGGTGTCCACACAAGTACACACATATTGACACCCTTTGTATAAAGGAAGTGCTCCTATATAATCAGTTTGCCAAATTGGAGCAGGTAAGGTACCCCATGCCAGCTCTACAGTTACTGACCAGGGTACCTGTCTTTTCTTAAATAATTGATATAGTTCACATTTATCTACAACCTGTCTCAGAATAGAAAAGGGTAATGAGACACCTTGGTTCCATTCCCACCTTTGTGTGGCTTATGAACCGAGTTGTCCAGCAGTAAATATGTATCCATTTGTCCAGAGTTACATCATCATCGTTGATGGAGATGGGATCTGTCGTCTGAAGGTTTACTATCTTGGCTAGCTGATCCACATGATTGTTATAATCACACTCTTTGGTGTTCACCAAAGTATGAGCATCTATGTGAAAGACTGACACATTAGTATGCTGCACAATATCCCATAGATCTATCCACATTTGCTTTCCCCATACTTCCCTTCCATGTATCCCAATTCTTTTGCTGCCCGATGGGCAGCCAGGTAGCAAAACTGTTCGCTACAGGCCATGAATCTGTAAATATGTGACATTCCCCTTTTTCTTCTTGTTTCAGAGCCTGATAGACTGCTACTGATTCAGCACATTGGTTACTTCCCCCAGTCCCTACACTTTCTAAGGTAACTTTGGTCATGGGATTATATGCCATGGCCTTCCAGTTTTGGGCGTTTTTGCTCAATGTATTTAGCAGAACCATCTGTGAACCAAGCATATTGTTGTCCTTGTGGGGTTAAGGTATCAAACCCCTATTTCTATTGAACTGGTGAATTCGCTAATGGGATCTGATGAATTACTGCATCATTGCTGGTATCTATCTGAGCTATTTTCTCATGCAAAGTAGGAATTCCATTCTTCCCTGGTCTGGCCCTGTCTTATATATACCATTTCCATTTTATGATGCTGGCCTCCTAGGCCTGTCCAACTTTGTGAGAGTTAGGGGTTCCCATTATGCAATTCATTATAGGAATAGCAGGTCAGAGTAAAACTTCATGATTCAGTGTTATGTATGATGTTTCAACCAATGCCCTGTATGCAGCCAATAACTGTTGCTGAAATGGGGTATAATTTTCCCCAGCAGGTGGGAATTTCCTTGACCAAAATCCTAGAGGAATATTCCTGATTCCTTGTTTTTGCCATAGACTCCAATCAGCATATTTTTCCTGTACTGATACTTGTAATTCTACAGGCCTCTTGTACGGGCCAAAGTCCAAGGCAGTTTGTATAGCCATTTTTGGTTCCTCAAAGGCTCTCTTTTCTTTCTCCCCCACCCCCATTCAAAAACATATTTCTTACAGGTCACTCTATATATGTGGCTTAATATTTGGCTCATATGGGGAATATGTGCCCTACAATATCCAAAGAGGCTTACAAACTGTTGAGCCTGCCTTTTGGTGGTGGGGGTGACAAAGTCCAGGATCTCTTGGCGTTCTTTTGGCAATATCTCCCTGTGACCTTGATTCCATTGTATACCCCAAAATTTAACAGATTGAGATGGCCCTTGAATTTTTGCTGGATTGATTTCCCTCCCTTTTTCCTTCATATGAATTATCACTTCTTGTAATTTTTTTCTGTTATCATTTCACTGCCTCCTTGAATCATAATGTCCCCTATGTAATTCACCAATTGGACTCCAGATAGTTTTCCCTCATCCAGGTGCTCAGCTACAATTCTATGGCAAATAGTTGGGTTGTGCAAGTTGTAAGTTGCCTTGCCAAGTAAAATCTAATTGGTTCCATTTTGGGGAATTTATGGGAATAGGAAAGAAGGCATTTGCTAAATCAGTCACTGCATACCAATGTCCCATATAGGATTGAATCTTTTCAATCAAAGTGTTAGCATCTGGTACTGCAGCAAACAGAGGAGTAGTGACCTTGTTCAGTTGCCTGTAATCTACTGTCATCCTCCAAGTACCATCAGTTTTATGTAGGGGCAAAGTTGGATTATTCCAGTCTGAAGTCTTGGGGACTCAAACCCAAGCATCTACATATTCTTTAATGGTGGCAGTGATTTCATTCTGGCCCCCAGGTATCCAATATTGTCTCATGTGACCTTTTGCATTGGTTCTGGCAAATGAACCGAGGGCATATGTATTTTCCCTGCTAGAATGGCTGAGATACTTATCTTCCTAACAGCAAATTGATATTTTCCATCAGGTAAATGGAGGGTCATGCCCCTTAAAATATCTTTTCCAATTTTATATTCAGTTATAGGAACAATAACTACAGAATATTCCCATTTAGGCAATTGTCCTATTTTCATCAGTATTATGATTTCTTTGGCTAGAGTTTCTCTCCCCCTAATCCAGTAATAGTGATAGGAGTACCATGTTTATACTTATGAGGATTTCCATAGATAAGCAAGGCCTCTGCTCTGGTATCCTTTAGGGCTTTGGTGACAGTAGTGGAGCCATTCTTCCAATATATAATCAAGTCAATGTGAGGTCTGTAATCCCTTGGCCTAACTTCTAATGTGGAGGCTTGGACTTCATCGAAGTCCAGGGAAGGGTAAAGGCTGGGAGGAGCAGAGGGAGTGACCTTGATCTCCCTATTTCTACTTTCCCCTTCTTTCTTGTCCTTATGCATCCTATAGAACTCATAAGTTGGGAGGCCACCAATAACTTCCTTATCTACCCTAGCTCGTACAATGTGGTGAACAGACCTTTCTTACTCATTCGGTTATTACTATTACTGTTCCTGGGGTCCTTTTTTATTTGAAAGTTACTTTCCTTCCCTCTAAAGTTTTTATTTACTATTTCCCAGATCACTTAATTGGTATATTTTGTCCAGCACCTCTGCCAAAGGCTTCCCTCACTCACTTAGGAGAAGAGTCATGATTAGATTCTTATAAGCAGGAGGGGCAGTTTTCACCAAGGTATTCCTATGAAGAGCTCCTACTGGGATATATATATATATATATATATACATATATATATGATATATATCAGCTCCCCCTACCATGATAGCAATTTTCATAGCTTCTTCCTTCAATTTTTGTATTCCATTCTTAAGTGAATACCATGGACATTCCGCCTAGGCCACATTGAATCAGAAGTCTAATAAGGTCGTATCCAGAGGGGGTCCTGGAATCATGCCATGTTCTCTATTTGCTTGCTATACAAAAGGGTTACTACTAACTCCAATAAATTTTATACAGTCTTTTGTGTCTAGCCTGCTCTGCTATCAATTATATCTACTAACCAAGCAATGAGGGGCTCCCCCGGTCTTTGTGTAAATCTACTTAAGTCAGTAATTTCCTGTTAAATAAAATCCTCAGTAACTTCCTTAAATACTTGGTTCCCTCCCTGCAGTTCCTCTCTCTTTCTCCTTGTAAATGGGCAGGTTTTCACCTCATCATCAGGGTATTTTCTCTCATGGTCCTTCCATGCTTCATCATCTAACATACTGTCATCCTCAGTATCATCCCAAATATCTCCATCCCATTTGTCTGGATCCCAATCGGCAGTGGCAGTAGCTGTGACTGCATGCACTTTCTTTTTATTAATTTTTCCTTCCTTCTTCTATTTAAACTGTGCCACACTTATTGCTGCCTTCTCTGCCACATTCTGATAGTTATGCACCTGGTCCCCCACAATGAAATTTTGACAATGCAAAATGGACAACTTGCTTTGTAACTCAGCCAATTCTTTTTCCAACATAAGTTTATCATCTACTACTTTATTCCTTGCCTCCCCCATTTTGCTATATGCAGTTAGCAATACTCAGCCCCTCCTACAAATTCCTGCCATCTCCTTCCCTTTTTCAGGAGCTGAGTTGAGTGTGGCCACACCCCAATCCACCCCCAGGGGCGGGCCCAGAAGGGGAGAGGGGCGGGGCAAAGGCGGGGCCCCAGAGGAAGGGGGGAGGGGATAGGCGGAGGGGTGGGGAAGGGGGGAGGGAAGGGAAGGGAAGGGCGGGGCGTCCACAAAGTTGACCTCCTGCTAGGCAGGGTCCCCTGGTCTGGCAAAAGAATATAATGGAATATTATTCTACCATAAGCCATGATGAAAAGACAGTTCCAGAAGAAAATGGGCATACAATTATATTGGGATGAAGAGAGAAAAGGGCAGAACAAAAGCAATTTACACAACATTAAAGGAAAAAAAAGGTTTTGAAAACTATTGGAATTCTAATTAATGTAATGATGAAACTTGAGTTCAGAGGACTGCAGATGGATCACTCCAGCCACCCATCTCTCTTCTGACAGAGGTTATAGACTAAAATCCAGAAAGATGCACATCTGGACTGGGTCAGAAGGAGAATTTGTCTTTCTGGGGGCTGAGTACTTATTGGGAGGGTTCTTTTATTTTTGTAGTTATAGACTTTGAAATTGAATTTCCTAAAAGGTTTTCAAAATCGGTCTGCAAGAGCCAGTACAACGGGCTACACCACAGACTGGCTCTTTCTGCACCCAGGTCCGTGAGGGAGGGGACAAGGCAGAGGCAGGAATGCCTACCAGGGATGCCCTTGTCCCAGGGCTGACCCCTGCAGGACCAAGGAATGACCTGCGCCCCGCTGTGACCCAGGGGACGGGCTCCAGACTGCAAGAAGACAGGACGTTTTCACACAGGGCCAGGGGGGTGCGGGAAGGGCAGGGCGCGCTTGTGGAAACACGGGGTCTGTGCTGCTCACGGGGCTGGGGGGTCGGAGGCCCGGGGGAGGTGGGGGTGGGGGAAGGGAGATAAAGAGAAGGGGGTGACTGACACACGCCCTTGTCCCTCTGCCCGCCTGTGTCCGCGGAAACGGGGCGTCCTTGGGGTCGGGAATGGAGAGAAACGCACAGGGAGGAGACAGGAAACAAACGGGAGGAGGGGAGGGGGCTGCTCTCCCCAACCCGACGCCCCAGGACCAGGGGGACCCAAAGAACCACTAGGCCCCCCCTTCTGGACTCAGCCCCGGACACCTGAGCCTGGGGGGGAGGGACCCCACAAGGTCTCTGTGCGGCCCCGCCCCTCCCACACTCAGGCATGCGCAGGAAGCCAGACCTGGGGACTGGGGGAGTCTGAGCTGCCCCGGAATAAAGTGGGGTACGGGGGGGCGGTGTGAGGACGCTCAGCAGGACAGGGACCTCTTAAGCTGGGCAGGGATTCGCCCGACCCTGCTGTGAGGTCACATCCGGAGGCGGGCCTTACCCCTTACAATGGGACACAGGAAGTGACCATGGGGAAGGCGGGCCTAACCCCAGGATGCTGAAGAGGGAGGGCCCTGTGGCCTCAGTCCGGGCATCTGACTGGCCTTGTGGCCCCTGGCTGGGCCAGAGAGGGCCAAGGCCCTGCTGCCCTCGGTCCTCAGGGCACGGTCTAGGGTCAGTCAGCCAGGGGAGGCCAGGGTTTCTTTCCACCTGGAGGCGGGCCCAGGCGAGGATGGGGCGGAAGACAGTCCCAGTGACGCCACATGCCCCGGAAACAGACCCTGGTGACCCCAGTAGATGCAGTATGGGAAGTGGGGGCACCTGGGAATGAGGCTGTGGAGGCGGAGCTCAGGAGCAGAGGTGGGCGGGGCCACGCCCCAATCCGCCCCCAGGGACGGGTCCAGGAGGAGGGAGGGGCGGGGCCCCAGAGGGAGGAGGGGGAAGGGGAGGAGAAGGAGGAGGAGGGAGGGAGGGAGAGAGGGAGGGGTGGGGCGGAGGGAGGAGGAAGGGGAGGGGGGAGGGAGGGACGGGGGAGGAGGAGGAGAAGAAGGAGGGCGGGGTAAAGGGCGGGGCTTCCACGAAACTGACCTCCTGGTAGGAGGGTCCCCTGGTCTGTGTACGCCCCTTCCTCAGCAACAGACAGGGAGGACAGAGGCAGAAGGAAGGTGGCAGGCGGCCCCACACGGGGCTGGGAAAGAAGCCCCTGCAGAGAGGAGAGACTCTGATCCTCAGCATGGGGTCACACGTGCCATGGGGACCCCGGCGGCTGCTTGAACCCAGGAGACCAGGGACCCAACCCCGCCATGGGCTGACCTGTGATGTTTGATGCGGGAGAGTGACACGCCAGAATCACACACGGCAGAGGAGGAAACCGGGGAAATGCCTAGAAACGCGTCTGTCCTAGGGTGTGCCAGCAGCGCTGAGAGAGGGTCACACGTGTGCAACCATAGAACCCCTCATGGCCAGGACACAGGACAGAGAATGAAAATAGCCCCTTCCCAGGAAAAGAAATGGAACAGGGGGTCACCGATCTTCCAGATGTGGGGAACCCCAGGAACAGAGGGATTTACACATGAATGCTGTCACACACCTACATTGCAGCTGTCTGCAGTTGTATGGAACCTGTTTGCATACACAGGAAAAGGAGAGGTACTGCCAAACACCTTCTGTGAATCACATCTGACCCTAACTGCTGAAGGCAGAGACAGGAAATTCAGAGAAAGAAAACCACCATACAGGGTGTCACAGCTGGTGGGACCATAGAACAGACTGTCCCAAGTGGAGGGGCACTAGCCCTCCCCCGTCCTCCCTGGCTGCCAGGGCTCTGTCCCCTGGACCAGGCTACCTCCCATGTATAAGGCAGGAGAAGGAAGCAAAGGGCAGGGAAGGGGCATCAGGATGAGGAGAACAGCTCCCATCTCTGTAGCACTGGAGGGTCTACAATGTAACAAAAACCTTTGTGAGGCAGAAGGCACAGGTATTATGGTCCCCATTTTATACAGGACTACATGGAGTAAGCAGAGACTGAGGTCTCAATTCCAGCTCAGATACTAGCTGTGTTCCTTGTATGAGGGGAGAAATGAGGAGCTCACATGTATGTGGTCCTTCAAAAGTTGGCAAAGGTCTCTACAGACCTTCTCTCACTGGGGCTTCACAGAAACCCACCAAGGGAACTGCTGCTGTATCATTAGCTCTATGTTACAAGTAAGGAAGCTGCAGCCCAGAGAGGTCAAGGGCCTGGCCTGTGGTCACACAACTAAGAAGTCCCTGAGGTGGGATTCAGACACACCTTCCTTCTGACCTCAGGTGCCCTGAACTTTCTGATTTCCCACACTGGCTCAGGAATACCAAAGCTTGTCAATATCCTGTCACAACAGTGGCATACCCCCTAAGGTTCAGAAGGAGCTGAGGCTGATAAGAAAATTAAGGATTTGCACAAAAGTCTTCTTATGTCTATCGTGGAGAAAGGAAGAACAAGAAAGACCAAGACCTCAGCCCAGGATGAATAGGAGGGTGATAATTAATGGAAGATGCAGAGGTTACTCCTGGACTCTTCTTCCATTTTCTCTGCCCAGGAATGTGGCCTCTGGTCAGGGAAGCATAGAACAAAAATGGCCCATGAAGGGCAGCAAAGAGAGTCAAGGGAGGGGATGGTAAGAGAGTGCACAGCTGCCCTTGATGAGGTCAGGTCACTTGGCCCAGGTGAACTCCACCCCACAATTAGGGAGAGCACTGGCAGGTGTGAGCTGCTGTCAGAGGGGAGGGTGGGGTGAGGGAGATGCCAGGGAAGGAAGAAGAGACAGCAGGAACCCCCTGTAATAGTAATGTAATTTAAAGATTCCCCTGTATTGGCTTGGTTTTTGGTTTGATTGTGTTAAAACCCAGAGCTTGTTAATCCCACTTGTGGGATGGACTTGTTGATGTGAAAAGAGAGGGCTGAAGTGGGAGGAGCTGGTGATGTAAATTTAGAGAGACACAAGACAAGAGACAGGCAGAAGAACTTTTTGGAAGCAGCAGCATCTTGCAAGCAGAGAAAGACTGAGAGGATTGCTGAGGGCCACTTTGAATTGCCCAGGACTTTTGAGAGCTGCCACCCAGAGCTGCCAAGGACTGAGGAAACATGGCTGTTATGCTGGTACTTTGTCTGTCTGTTTTGATGTTGTTTTGCCAGATTTGTCCACTGGTGAAGGACAGTCCTGTTGTTGCAGAAGATTTGGAACCTTGCTGTTGGTTCAGAGCTACTGAGACTGTTCTGCAGACAGAGAGTGAATACTGTCCACTGGTGAAGGACAGTGCTGTTGTTGCAGAATTCTTGGAACCTTGCTGTTGGTTCAGAAGCCCTGAAGAAGGATTTTCTTGTTGTATGTTTACAGAAATCCTGGAAGGAGGTTTTGCTAATGTTTTCAGGGGTCCTAGGACTGTTCTGCAGACAGAGAATGAATTAATGAAGAGACTGGCAATGTATCTTGTGGCCTTGCTAAGCTCTGTCTCCCCAGGAACAAAGATTGCTGAGAACTTGCCTCGTGTCAAGATGAAGAAAAGACCTCCATTTGGGTATTAGATGCTGTGCTTAAGCTTGTTGTAACTCTGGGGTAGATTCAATTGTGATCCAAGGGTGGGGAACTTTTGACCTTTTTGTGCTCTGTGATTGAACAAATGAATGTACTTTACTTATGATTGGAAACTAATCTCCATTTGAGAAGAGGGGCTTGGTGATTGACTAAATGAATGTACTGTCCAGGGGTTGAATAGTACTTGGAAATTATTGAAATATACTTGATGAATGCTGTATTTTGATTTTATCTGTGCTTAATTTGTCACTGAATAAAATGGAGAGCTGCTGTGCTGGTATTTTGAACCTTGGAAGTTGCCTTTGCTTGGCATCACACCCCCTCATTTTATGTTTCTGGGAACTGACGCCCAGAACTGGGAGGTGGCCTGTACAGTGTTACACTGGTGCCAGAACCCAGGTTCAAATTCAGGTCCGGTTACTGCCACTTCAGCACCCTCTCACCCTCAGGTTCAGCCAACTCCAGTGGCTCCCCAGTACTTCTGGGATCAAATACAGACACCTCTGTTTGTCATTTAAAACTCTTTCAACCCTGCCTACATCCAACCTGTGTAGCCTTTGCATCCCTTTGTACTACTCAATGATAATGCGATTAATCAATAACATTTATTAAGTGCCTACAGTGTGCCAGGACCTGTGCTAAGTGCTACGGATAGAAAATGAAGTGAAAGATCATCGCTGCCCTTAAAGAGCTCCAGATCTCAGAGGGGAGACAACAAAACAATGCATAGAAAGAAGCTATGTACAGAACAAATAGGAAAGAATTAACCAAGGGAAGACCCTAGAGTTAAGAGGGATTAGCAAAGGCTTCTTACAGAAGATGGGATTTTAGTTGGACTTATTGAAAGCTGGTAGACAGAGATGACAAAGAAGGGCATTCCAAGCATGAAGAACAGCCAGAGAAAATGCTGGGAGCTGAGGGATGGAGCGTCCTGCCTGTGGAATGGGGAGAAGGCCAGTGTCCCTAGCTCAAAGACTAAGGTTGAAGAAGACTGGAAAAGTAGGACAGGGCTGTTCCCCTCCAGGAGCTCCATTCAGCAAGTTCTGCCTGCTTCCTGTTCCTCACATGGGACACTGCCTTTCCCATCTCCATATCTTTGCAAAGGCTGTCCTCCATGACTGGTACAAAGTAGGCACTTAAGAAAATGCCTGTTGACCAATTATTTGCCACCGAGGAACATAGCACAGATATACACCAGACATCTGAGAATGTTGGTTGTGCCTGAAAAGAGAAAGATGGCTTTGTTCAAAATTGAGTGTATCAGTTGCAGAGGGATGGGGAACATGGTTCAGGGGCAAAGAGACAAATTAAAAGCCTGAGAGACAGTTTCTGGGTAAGTAATGATTTATTCATTAGCCTAGCTGATAATCAGTAAATTCATGGTCAGTGATCTCTCTCCATAACCAAATACAAAACCATGGAGATCATTGAATGCTTAAATACCTTTAAAGAGCAGGTGACCCTGACAGGAGAAAATCAGCCCTGATTGGTGAACAATTAATGAGGAGGTGGGCTCAAAGTCTCCAGGTCCTTCTGCTGAGAACATGGCTTGATCATGAGACTCAGCCACCTCCAGCAATCTGGATTCTACCAAGTCCACTCTGGTTGGCTTTCTCCATTAGCTGGGTTACCCCCAACCACAGTGGGGGAGAGGGAGCTACAAGGACATAGACTTAATGCTTTAGGGCTAGATTACATTGTGTCTAGGCACCTAGATTACATTCTGCTTACACTCTAAACAAAAGTAAGGTCTTCTAGTTGGTTGGGGGACTGCGCAAGATTGAGGAGCACGTTCCCTGAGGATTTGAAATTTTCCTTTCTGAGCAATGTGCTTCAGATGTGCTGTCTTACTGTGGCTAGTCCATGAATAAGGAAATAGGGAGAAAAGCCTTAATCCTAATTTAATATTTGGTTATTAATATCATAGAAAAAGATTTCTATCACCAAGAAGACAAGATTTGGAAGTAGGAAAGCCATATTTGAATCCAACCCAGTAAGGGCAATGACTACAGCTATAGCTTTGCTGTCTGATTGTGTATATTCCCAGGGTTATTGGTTGTTGGGTCTTTTTTTACTAGCCCTGGACAGGTCTGTTACATGGTGCTGTGGGTAAATCACCGGGATTGGAGACAGATAGATCTGAGTTCAAGTCTGGCCTTAGAAACATACTATGTGACCCTCAGCAAGGCACTTAACCCTGTTTCCCTCAGTTCCTCATCTGTCAAACGAGCTGCAGGAGGCAATGGTGAACCACTGCAGTATCTTTGCCAAGAAAACCCAAAATGGTGTCAGGAAAAGTAAGACAGGACTAAAGAACAAGGATAATTGTTTTTATAATCACTGATCTTTAGCAGAGGTTGAGTTTTGCTACTAATGATCACTAATCCCAAATGCCTTTCTTTCCTCCTTCCCTCCTCCATAATTATGCTTGAGGTACTTGACCTCTTTTTAAATACTTGTATTGATGTTTTCTGTTTCATATATCTCCAGGATATCCCATGTATCCCTCCCTCTCCCCATCCTTGAGAGCCATGCCATATGACAAATAGTATTTCTTTCTTTAGGAAGAAAAGGAAGAGCCAGCACAGGTGAGTGATGCATTGGGGAAAAGGTGTGTGATGTGTGACACCTGTGGACCTCTCACCTCCTGGACAGGGTAGGATGATGCTGTCTTCTCATGTATCCGTTTCAGTCCCACTTGATCTTTAACATTTTCTAGCAGGTACTTTTAATTTTTTGTGTCATTCTTTACACTTCAGTTGTTGTAGTTACCATGTATATCTATTGTTTTCTTGCCTTAATTCATTTTGTATTCACAAAGATCTTTCCATACTTCTCTGTGCTCCATCACACATATCATTTCTTACAGCAGCACAGTAGTAGAATTGCATGATGTTCATGTTCAATACCTTGTTGAGCATTTCCCCAGGTGATGAGTGTGTACTTTGTTTCCAATTCATCACTGTCACAAAAAGTGCAGTTATAAGAATTTTGAAAACTATGGGGACTTTTTTTTTTCTTCTTAATGGCTTCACTGGAGTATAATGGAGTCTTTATTTTAAAGGCTTTGGACATTTTTCTTACCTTCTTTGCATAATTCCAAATTACTTTCCAAAATGCAAGTGTCATTTCACAGCTCCACCAATAAGGTATTAGTTTGTGTAATTGTTTAGGTACCAAAAACACATTTGTGCTATGAAAAGAATTTGATAGGACCCCTTCTTCACCTGCTGTTTCACATAGTTTATATAGAATTGGGATGAAAAGTTTTTAAATATTTAGTAGATTTCCCTTTCAAATCTATCTGGTTCTAGGGGGTTTTCTACTAGGGAGCTCATGTATGCTTTGTTCATTGTCTTCTATTAAGATAGGGTTATTTAAGTATTCTCTTTCCTCTTCTGTTAATATGGGCAGTTTAAATTTTTCTAAGTATTCTTCCATTTCACAGAGATTGTCAGTTTTGCTGGCATATGATTGAGCAAAATAACTCCTGAGCACTGTTTTAATTTCACCTTCATTGGTCATCCACCCTATATAGGACAGATTTCCAACCCCAACTCAATGAGTATGTTATTCTGTCTTTGAGACCGATCTGTTGAGAGTAAGGTTCAAGCAATGCTCAGCCCTCTCCCTTCTTTCCTTCCATTGTAATAGGTCTTCTGTACCTTTAAATGTGATGTAATTTGCTCCATTCTTCCTCTCCCTTCCATCTTCTCCCAGTGTAGCCCTCCTTCTCACCGCTTAATTTTTTATTTCATCCCATTGAAGTCAGTTTATACCCACAGCCTCTGTCAATATATATTCTTCCTAACTGCCCTAATGGTGATTCAGGGATTACAAGTATCATCTTCCCTTGTAGGGGGGGAAGCACTTTAGCCATGTTGAATAAATTACATTTTTGCTTTCCTGTTTACTTTTCTATGCCGCTCTTGAGTCATATATTTGAAAATCAAATTTTCTCTTTAGATCTGTTCTTTTCAAAGGGAATGTCTGAATGTCTCCTATTTAATTGAATGTCCCTTTCATCCCCTGGAAGATTATATTCAGTTTTACTGTGTAGTTGATTCTTGGTTGTAATCCAAGTTCCTTTACCTTCCAGAATATCTTACTCCAACCACTTTGATATGTATCTGTTTGCTTTGACCTTGGAGTATCCATAGTGATAGCAGTAACTTAACCTCCAAGTGAAAAATATTTCCTTGATGCCCTTTAAGGAAACCAAATAAATCCCTTCTTAATGGATGGGAAGTCCCCAGTTGAACACTTATGGTATAGGAAAATCAGGAGGCAGCTTCTGGCTAAAGACCATGAGCAAGTCCTTGTGTTTTGGTGAGAATCCCTTCTCTCTGCTCCTAAAAGAAGTCTATCTGGGTGAAACCAAAGTCTCAGGTGCCTCCTGAGCATGCTTAGATGGCTTTTCTATGGGGAAGCCTACCTTGGCTGGAGCTCCACACAGCACTGGTTCTGTGTGACCATAACCACAGGAGCCCCAATACCACCTCAGCTACAGCTGTTCCTGTAGCTCTCAGAGTCATCTACCCATCCCTTAAAACCCTCTGCCTGCCAATTTAGGGGGGTATTTCCTCATTCCCATCCCCCCCTCCCAGAAAGTGGCCTTCTAAAAATAACCACTGTCTTAGATAGTGCTGAGTATAGAAAGGCCTTTTCCTATTTTTCTGCAAACTTGGACAGATACATTACAAGCCTCCTAGCAAAAATGTACATAATAAAGAAAAACAGATAAC